>NC_141135.1:48770415-48952915 GCF_053477565.2 Lygodium microphyllum | reverse complement strand
TAAGATCTACTTTATGATCCATCCATTGATGTCATAATTGATTGTTTCTAATTTATTATCTAAAGATTTCTCCTTGGATTTGTCATCCAACTCCTCTCCTTTGGATACATCTTCCAAAGAGAGTCATAATCATCTACTAGCCATTCTAATATTTCAAAATCTTTAGTGGTTTAGAGTGAATGAATGTACATGAACTTCAAGAAGAAAAATAAGAGGACGATGAAGAGCTTCACTCTCCCAAGTCCTTGGCTCAAATAGAACTTGCATTCTCTCCCTTCCTCACTCTCAACGACGATGTAAAAATATGAAATAGAATAAGTGAATGAATAGTTGCATTGACAAAGCTTCCATAGCATGGATGCATGCACCAATATGGATGATTGCAATTGAAACCTCCCACCCTTATATAAACCAAAGTTAGCATTTGAGTTAAGATTATGCCCCTCTTGTTTGCACCTTTTCTTAATGCATACTTCTACCTTAATCTGATTGGACCTTTCCTATTACATTATCATGTGCACAACCCATACAACAATTGCAGAAGTGCTAAATACAACTATAGAAAATAATACAATGTGCATGAGAGTCAGACTGACTCTCATGAGATAATACAACCATAATATAATAATGTGTCCATGAAATAATACAATGCCCAAAAATAAGACACTAAAGCTCCAAATATAATAATTCTTCAAAGACTAAATTCGGCCTCCAAAGAATAAATTTGGCACTTTGACTTTGCTTTCTAGATTTAGTGCTAACAATAACCCCCTCCAAGGTGAGTTATAGTCCCATGGCACTCACATCAAAGTAGATGCATAATGTTGAGACACTCAATGTGTTATACTATCCGAGATACACGCTTGAATTTCTTATATACTTAATATTTATATGGTGAATATTATGTTAGCACAGAGAGAGAACATATGAGAGAGAGAGAGAGAGAGAGAGAGAGAGAGAGAGAGAGAGAGAGAGAGAGAGAGAGAGAGAGAGAGAGAGAGAGAGAGAGAGAGAGAGAGAGAGAGAGAGAGAGAGAGAGAGAGAGAGAGAGATTTTTGAGTCTCCTTCTCTCCTACACAATATGTGTAGGGCTCTCCTCTTGGAGCTTGATTGCATCAGAGCTTCCGCAGCACTTGCACCTTCTCTTCGCCTCTTGGAACTTGATTTTAGTAGAGCTTCCGCAGCACTTGCACCTTCTCTTCTCCTCTTGGAACTTGATTCTAGCAAAGCTTCCGCAACACTTGATTTCAGCAAGGCTTTTGCAGCACTTGCACCTTCTCTTCTCCTCTTGGATGCATGCAAAGTGATGCTTCCTTTACCTCTCACACACCCAAGGAGAGCCTCCTCTTTTATAGGCTTTCAAGAGCTTCTCTTCTTGGAGAGAGACTTGAGTTGATCTTCATGCAAGATGTGGCTATTCCAGGACCTACTATGCAGCACCAATTTCGAGATATCTCTTTGTGTGTTGCTCCGATAAAAAAACATCCTACATGAAAGTTGTAGATCTCATTGTTTTCAATAACCTTGGAGGGAAGTTTTTAGAGATCGTCTTTCTATTGTGAGATATTTTAGAAATGGATTTACCATGTCTTTAAAAAAAAAACAGCTTCTTAAACTATACTCTTAACTTGTGGTCCATGCAACCGCCTTAAGGAGAGTTCATTAAATTGACTTGGGCCTCAACCTTAAGATTGACTTCCACACAAAAGCTTGTGTCATTTTAGACCTTAGAAAGAGAAAATCAATTCTCTCACTTTCAAAGGATCACATCTCTTATCTTTCTTAGTGAGAGAATTACCTCTCTTGTCTTTCTTAATGAAAGAAAATACCTTAAACCTTGACTTGTAAGGGAGAGGATGACCCCAAATGAATGGAATGCTCATTATACACAAGTAAACATTCCCAAGCATCCCCGGATGTACACATAAATACATATAAATAATGCAAATGCACTTCCTCTTCTTAGAACTCAATCCATCTTCATTTATATGTAACTCCTTGATTCTTGTGTACACTCTTACACTTGGCAGACACTTCTTCCCCCCTTCATAACTTGTACTGCCTGTACCAAATATCCCCATCACAGTGCCCTGATCATCCCATTAAGTGATGCACTAGGAATACTGGTCTCTAAATGGTCTCATGGCCATGCTAGATCATCATCAACACTTAAAGAAAAGTGAACCATTAATTTATTGTTTAAATAGAGAATGCGTAATAAGCAATCAATTTAGTGACACAATGTAGTAGTTCTGAAGAAATAATGGTCTTGATGGAAACATATGTTTTCATGATACACATATGACTAGTACATTGGTGGATGGTGACTAGAGAAGTTGTGGCTTAATGATGGAAAGATGGTGGCTGCTTGCTGCAAATCACTTATATCACCACTATATATTGATAAGAGAATATGAAATGATGATGAGGTAGGGACCACCAAAGTTGATGGGTCTTCAAATGGTTCTCTTACAAGAAAACTTGTGCTTTCCCTAATGGGGTGTGTCTAGCATTGATTTATCCATCGGCTAAAATTTTGCATTTGATGGGTAGGTTAAAAGGATTCTTCATGTATATTTCTTTATGATAAAAGCGATAAACATGCACTTTGACATACAAATGGGGGTAAACCAAGGTCAGTCCTCATGCTAATGTTCTAGGATTTTTTGAATATGCAAAAACTATATTTTTCCTATTTTCTTTGTTCAAAATCACATTTTTGAGTACTTTTCTTTGTTTTTCTCATAAAAAATATTATTTTTTAATTTTTCTAATTCAAGACATTAATTTATACTCTAAACCATCTTCACTTTCAATTTTATCCCATATGAACATGATTTGATTCCTCGAAACAAAAAAGTTTCAAATTTCCACTTAAAACACACATTTTAGGTTTTCAAAAGTTAATAACTCATGACTATGAACACGAGTTCTAAATTTTATGACATAGGCCCTCAAGCACATTGCAACCAAGCCTCAACAAATTTTTATCACACATGAACAAGATTTGCATCATGAAACGTAAACAAATATTTGAATTTCCATAAAAAAGAGGCTTATTGCCATTTTTTAGGTTTTGACTCTCAAGAATTAGATTTTCAAACAACCACATCGCACCTGCCATTGATATTTAAACATCACTGATCATCATTCCTTAGCATCGGCATATTCTCACGTCAATCCGGTTCAAGCCGACAACTGGTCTTCATCCTGATCTCTTCCAAAGAAATCCCACATGAACAGCCTTCAAGAGGAGAGAGAAAGACTAAATTTGGAACTTTTTAATCAATGCATCATTCTTAGGGCTAGACCTAGTGAAATGGAGTGGAAAATTCATACAACAGCCTAGTATCTTCATATTATGGGGATCTTCTTCAGCACCAAGATCCCCCTCTCTCAAATCGATGCCAACATGAAGAGATTGCCATTCTTTTTTGTGGCATTTCAAAAAAACTCTTCCCCTCCCCCTCCCCCAATTTGTAAAATTTTTAATGGGCCTTAGGCCCCAAGGGCCACCACCCTTCCAAATTTAAAGTCCCTTTATACTTCCAATGCCCGGCCTTTGGCTTCTTCCACGTTTGACATTCAATTATCGATTCGAAAATTATTGTCTACTGTCTTGGAGTCCAGTACTACCTGGAACTCATTCCACCTCATTTTTGTACCCAAAAAAAACAATGAAAAATCTGTGACCACTGCGAGTTCTATCTTCCAAAGTGATTTAAATTCACATCTTCCACAACAACCACTTAAAATTGTCAGATCTACATCTGTCGCTTCTAATGAGCTTTGAGTTTTGCCTCAAACATTAACAAAATTCGGCACATTTATGGCTCTTTCTCAGGTCGTAAAATCCCATCTCTTTCAGGGCGAATTCCATTAAAAAAGCTACAAAGAATAAATCAATTATAGTTATGGTACTAACTTCTAAGTTGTGATACCACATTGCAACCCTCCCTTCTAGGGTCATATTAAAGAACATCATTAGATGTTTCTCGTCCTGAATTCAGCAATCAAACATGAGTTTTTGGAACTCACTAATGTGAAGCTCCATATCCTCCTTCACTAACCCATTAAAGATGGATAGAGGGTAACCTAAGGCTAGCAAATTTGATATTCCTGCATGAATTGCAATAGGTTGCGCCATAACAACCACTGGATTTGTTGTAGGAGTTTATAATGTGTGACTGCAACTCCACTTGAAGTGGGTTGACTTACTGGGAGATAGGAGCACTAAAGCTTCCTCCTTCTCCTACTGAATATATTTGTGGCACTAGGGTTACTAAGACCTCTCCCTTGTAAGGATATTAGGTTGCTATGTTGAGGGGAATAACTCCTAATGATTTCACCTTGCCATCTAGCCCTTTTGGCTCTTTCTTGTTTTGGATCTTGACTTGACGGTGCTTATCGAGAAATAACGGATTTATCTCGGTGCTCTTTGACACAAATTGATTGACTAGTCCCTAATGAACCAAGATTCAAAAACTGCTACTTATTAGTAGCTCCTAGAATAGGCACCACTTGTCGAGACCAAGAATGGGCCCGACACTAGCTCTTGGGTTGTACTAGGGCCTCCTATACTCACTCAAACAACCCCACGGTCTCGTAGCCAGGAGTGTATAGACATTACGAATTGATTTACCCAAAGAATGCATTTGTAGATAACATCTCTAAATCATAGTCCAACGTGATGTCCTTCTGGACTCCAAGCAATTGGAGTACCCAAACATATTAGTGGCTAGCACCTCATAGCACAAATGAAGGGAGCACCCCCCAGCTTATCATTGTGGCCCCACGATGGCTCTCTGACACGCTGGGGATTAGCCCCAAGAGGATGTACCATTTCAACATAAAGCACATATGCAACATAGTTCTCTCTTTTAATAAAACATTCCAAGAGATAATATAATCCTTACCACATCAGTCCCCAAAGGAAACCATGACACTAAACCTATGGCTTACAGAACCTCACATTCAACATGGATCAATCATTGGAAATCAGGTGCTATGCATCCATGAGATAATTCTCTTGATACCACATATAAGAATGTGGATGCAAATTGAATGACACATGTGCTCAAACAAGTAAACTTAAAAATCAATTAGTATGAATGTGCACAAATAGCCCTTTCATGATTTCACTCTAGTGTATTGCATCGTTGCTAAGGCAACACTGGAATAACCTATGCTATTGTCCTTTTCAAGACTCAAATCAAACGAATCCTACATGATAGAATATGCATAAAATCAAGGTTCAAAGGATACTCAACTCCCACAATCCCCTTCCCCCTACCATTTAAGATTTTGCATTCGATACATAGGTTAAAAGGATTCTTCATATATATTTCTTTATGATAAAAGCAATAAACATGCACTTTGACATACAAAGGGGCTAAATTGAGGCCAATCCTCATGCTTTACCTTTGTTATACTTACACAAATATATTTTTAATATTTCATAATTTGTTGGATGCCAAAATCATTTTTTCTATTTTTTGTTCAAAATAATATTTTTGAGTATCTTTTTTATTTTCCTTATATAAAATGTTATATTTTCTTAATTTTTTGAGTTAAGACATTAATTCGCACTTTGAACCATCTTCACTTTCAATTTTATCCCATATGAATATGATTTGATTTCCCAAAACAAAAAAAACATCAAATTGTCACTTTAAACACACATTTCGAGTTTTCAAAAATTAAAAACTCATGAATATAAACACAGGTTTTGAATTTTATGACAAGAGCTCTCATTGCAATCAAGCCTCAAACAAATTTTCATCACATATGAACAAGTTTTGCATCATGAAATGTCCAAAAAAGATTCGAATTTCCATAAAAAAGAAGCTTACCGCTATTTTTTGGGTTTCGGCTCTCAAGAATTGGATTTTTGGACAGCCATCGAATCCACCATTGATCTTTAGATAGTGTTGATCATCATTCCTCAGTGTCTGCATAATCTCATGTCAATCTAGTTCAAGCCGGACTATTAGAAACCAGAGTTGCAGCATTGGAATGCCTGCACAAGAGGGAGAAGAGAACTCAAAGTACAAGAACAAAATCTTGCTTACTAAGTTGCTTAGAGTACAACTTGGGTACACTCTCCCTCACTTGATAGTGACCCATAGGTTGTATATATAGCCTCTGCCAAGCTAGGGTTAGGGTTTCCCCTGCCCCTAGGGCTATTCATACTCATCTGCCCTTATACTCCCTTGCTTATTGTGGGTTCCTATGCCTGTCTTCTAACACCCCCCCTCAATGCCAGGGTGGCATTGGATTACAAAGCATGTAAGAGTTTCCCCCCCTTTCTTGGGATGCCTTCATAAATCAGGCTTACAAGGTTGTTTTAGGTAGATGATTTAAAGAGTCAAGACAGTCGATCTTCAGATGGATTGGAGGCATAGTTGGCCACCAATTCTTTGGGTATATCAGGATTGTTGGGGCATTTACTAGTGATATGCCCTATCTTCTTGCATTTGTTACATTTCATCTTCTCGGGATACTTCTTCCAGCAGTTGTTTACAAGATGTCCTTTTTTCTTATAGAAAGAACATCTAGTGAGAGCTGTATGTACCAATACTTGATCACGGGAATTTGAAGATGCCTGACCGTTGCTGCTTTCTTTGTGGTTCCTCTTTTCTTCATCCAAACAGGATTGAATGGTACTTGCCAATGTAGGATCTGGAATGTTGGTGAGAGTGGTTACAAGAGTAGGAAACACTTGTTTTACAACTTTTAGGAGAATAGCAATAGCATCTTCTTCATGTATTGGAGCTTGTACAGAGGCAAGCTGTGCCATAAGTCCCTTCATATGAGAGATGAATTTTCCCAAATCTTCTCCTGATCAATATTCCAAGCTAAAGAATTCAATCTTAAGGAAGATTTTAGTATTTTTACCAGTGGCTCCATAGAGCTTTTCAAGCTCATCCCATTTTTCTTTAGCAGTGTTTAGTTGATCAACATGATGAATCAGGGATTCATCTAAGTGTAACATTATGATTGCTTGAGCACGTTGGTCATCCTCTATATCAACCAGATTTGCAGAGTTTACAGCTCTACTGCCTTGAATGAGAGGCCAATACCCTTCTCTCCATCATTTTGTATTTTATAAGTACCTGCCATGGGTGGAAATCTTTGCCATCAAACTTTTGAATTTGAGGACAGACATCAGCATATGTTGTGGTCATTGGGAAGGTCTTACCACTTGTTAGGACAAGGGCAGTGTCTAGTCCCTTACAAATTTTCCACTGAATGCGGAAGCAAATCAGACAATTTGAAATCAAAGTTGCAATGAAGAGAAATGCTGAAAATCATATAAATGTAATATTTCAAAGTATGACTGTGGTGGTCCTTTCTTATGTGCAAACTTCTTCCGAGGTTTAATAGTCTTTTTAGGTTTTTAATGAAGTAAACCTAGACTGGACTTCAGGCTCCTCCTTGTGGTATGGCTTAGTGGATGAAGCTTGTGTTGGACAAGGTTGGTCTATGATCTCAATGCTTGTTGTTGATGATTCTGAGGAGAGTACAATGACACTCATCCTTTTGATTTCATTGACCAGTGTACTTGAAACAGTCACTCACGGTATGCAATACACTTCTAGTGTATGATGGTGTATGTGTTTATAATTGTACACATAACCTTACAACGATATACAAAGAGGAATAAAAAACTCACTAGCTTTTAGTGAATGCCCAGCAAGCAAATGATTAGACGATTCATGATTAGTGTTTAGAAACACTATTGTCAAGCTTAGTGAAGTGCTTGAATGGAACCCGGTTGGAAGTCGGCTTCCTAATGCACTTAGTGATGTCCATTGAGCATGCCCAAGAGCTTTTGAATCTGGAATAAGCTTCATAGATTATGCTTCAGTGATTAGAATCACTGTTAATGAAGCTCAAAGTGAAAAAATGACAAAATGTCAAGCTTAGAGCTTGTTGGCTATGGCTGCCACAAAATACACAGTTAGGTTTTGGCAGAGATCTCTCTCTGTGGGAGGATGGCCCACTAGGGGGGCTATAGAAGCCCTATGGTGGTGGCTGAGATTGCGTCGCCTGTTGCCCACGCCATGCCTAAAGATGCCACGCTATTAGAAACTGCACCGTTTCTGGGAACCACGCAATGCTGGGCTCAGACATGGACAATGTTGGGGGTAGACCTGACGAGGAGTTGCACTTGATGTGATGAAGAGATCTCCAGAAGAAAGCATGAGCTGATATGGCCTCCTTTGTCCTCCCCAAGTCCTCCAATGGAGGTAGGTTGCAGGCAGCTATGGAGGAAAGAAGGATAAGATGAAGGAAATGATAGCTCATGTGCACTTAGTGGTAGCTGAGAGCATAGGAAGCTGAGGGGATCAGAGGAGGCTCTGATACCATGTTGGAAACTAGAGTTTTAGCATTGGAATGTGTGCACAAGAGGGAGAAGAGAGCTCAAAATACAAGAACAAAATCTTGCTTACTAAGTTGCTTAGAGTACAACTTGGGTACACTCTCCCTCACTTGATAGTGACCCATAGGTTGCATATATAGCCTCTGCCAAGCTAGGGTTAGGGTTTCCCCTGCCCCTAGGGCTATTCACACTCATCTGCCCTTATACTCCCTTGCTTATTGTGGGTTCCTATGCCTATCTTCTAACACGGACAACCAATCTTCATCCCGATCTTCATTAGGAGTAGGAGGAGAAAGAAAGACTAATTTTGGAACTTTCTGATTAGTGCATCATTCTCAGGGCCATGACTAGCGAAATGGAGTAGAAAATTCATGCAAGAGCTTGGTCTCTCCAGATTATGGGGGTCTTCTTCAGCACACCAAGACCCCCTCTCTCTCAAATGGACACCAGTAGGAAGAGATTGCCATTTTTTTTAATTGCATTTCAATAAACGCCCCCCTCCCAAAATTCATTTAAAATTTTTAATGGGCATTAGGTCCTAAGGGTTTAAAGTCCCTTTGTACTTCCAGTGCTTGACCTTTGGCTTCTTCCACATTTGGGATCTAATTCTCAATCCAAAAATTACTGCCTGACCGTCTCGTATCCTCGCGTATTGCATGGAACTTGTTCGACCTCATTCTGACACTCAAAAAATTTATGAAAAATTTGCGACCATTGTGAGTTCCATCTCCCAAAGTGATTTAAATTCGTGTCTTCCAAGGTTGCTTAAAATTGTCGTTTGGCACTTCTAACGAGCTTCAAGTTCCACCTCAAATTTACAAAATTTGGCACATTTTTGGCTCTTTTTCGGGTGATAAAATCCCTCCTCTTTCAAGGCAAATTCCCGTTGAAAAGTTGCAAAGAATAAATTAATTGTAGCTATGGTACCGACTTCTAAGCTATGATACCACATTGTGACCCTTTTAGGGTCATGTTAAAGAACATCATTTGATGTACCTCGTCCTAAATTCAACAAACAAACATGAGTTTTTGGAACTCACTAATGTGAAGCTCCACATCCTCCTCTGCTAATCCATTAAAGATGGGCAAAGGGTAACCTAAGGCTAGCAAATTTGATGTTCCTGCAAGAATTGCCATAGGTTGCTCCATAACAACTAACCAGATTTGTTGTAAGAGTTTGTAATGATGTGACTACAACTCCACTTGAAGTGGGTTGACTTATTGGGAGAAGGGGAGCACTAGAGCTTCCTCCTACTCCTAATGAATTGCTTGTGACACTAGGGTCACTAAGACCTCTCCCTTGTAAGAATATTGGGCTATTACGTTGGGAATACCTCCTAACGATTTTAGCTTGTCGTCTAATCCTTTTGGCTCTTTCTTATTTTTGGATCTCGTTTTGACAATGTTTATTGGGAAATAATGGGTTTGTCTCGGTGTTCTTTGACATAAATTGAATGATTAGTCCCTAATGAACCAAGATTTGAAAACCGCCACTTATTAGCAGCTCCCTAAAAAAACACTACTTGTCGAGGCAAAAATGGGCCCGAATCGGCTCTAAGGCTCTAAATGTGGGCCTCCTATACTCACTCACACAACCCCGTGGCCTTGGAGCCAGAAAGAGTGTATAGACACTATGAATTGATTTTCCCAAAGAATGCATTTGTAGATAACATATCTAAATTGTACTCCAACATGATGCCCTTCCCAACCCCAAGCAATTGGAGTACCCAAATATATTGGTGGTTAGTATCTTGTAGCACAATTGAAGAGAGCACCCCCCAGCTTATCGTTGTGGCCCCACTACTATGGCTCTCCTACACCCTGCGGATTAGCCCCAAGATGTATCGTTTCAACATAAAGCACATACGCAATATAGTTCTCTCTTTTAATGAAATGTTCCAAGAGATAATATAAGCCTTACCACATCAGTCTCCAAAGGAAACAATAACACTAACCTATGGCCTAGGAAACCTCACATTCAATGTGGGTCACTCATTTGAAATCAAGTATCGTGCATCCACGAGATAATTCTCTTGATGCCACATATGAGAATGCAAATGCAAAGTGAATGACACATGTGCTCAAACAAGCAAACTTATAAATCAAATAGTGTGGATGTGCAGAAACAACCCTTTGATGATTTCACTCTAGCATATTACGTCATTGCTAAGGCAGCATCGGAATAACCCGTGCTATTGTTCTTTTCAAGACTTTAATCAAACGAATCCTATATGGTAGAATATACATAAAATCAAAATTCAAAGGATATTCAACTCCCACAATCCCCTTCCCCCTACCGTTTAAGATTTTGCATTCGATGGGTAGGTTAAAAGGACTCTTCCTGTATATTTCTTTATGATAAAAGTGATAAACATGCACTTTGACATACAAAAGGGACCAAAGTGAGGCCAATCATCATGCTTTACCTTTGTTATACTTGCACAAATATATTTCCAATTTTCCATAATTTTTCGGATGCAAAACTATTTTTCCCCTATTTTTATTACCTAAAACCACATTGTTAAATTATTTTTCTTTATTTCATTATATAAAATGTTGTATTTTCTGATTTTCTTGAGTCAAGACATTAATTCACACTTTGAACCTTCTTCATTTTTTATTTTATCCCATATGAACATGATTTGATTCCTCGAAACCAAAAAAATTATCAATTTTTCACTTAAAACACGTATTTTGAGTTTTCAAAAATTAAAAACTCATGATTACAAACATAAGTTTTGAATTTTATGACACAGAGCCCTCAAGAACATTGCAACCAAGATTCGAACAAATTTTCATAACATATGAACAAGATTTGCATCATGAAATGTCAAAAAAGATTCGAATTTCCATAAAAAAGAAGCTTACCACTATTTTACGGGTTTCAGCTCTCAAGAATTGGATTTTTGGACAGCTATTGGACCCATCATTGATCTTCAAATAGTGTTGGTCATCATTCCTTAGTGTTTGCATAATCTCATGTCGATCTGGTTCAAGTCAGACAACCAATCTTCATCCCAATCTCTTCCAAAGAAATCCCACATGAACAGCTTGCAAGAGGAGAGAGAGGGAGGAGAAAGAAAGACCAATTTTGGAACTTTCTAATCAGTACATCATTCTCAATGCCATAACTAGAAAAATGGAGCAGAAAATTCATGCAAGAGCCTGGTTTCTTCAAATTATGGGGGTCTTCTTCAGCAACAAGACCCCCCCTCTCTCAAATCAATGCCAATAGGAAGAGATCACCTTATTTTTTTTGGTGGCGTTTCAAAAGAATCCCCCTCCCCCCCTTGCCCCCCCCAATTCATTTAAATTTTTTAATAGGCCTTAGGCCTCAAGGGTCACCACCCTCCCAAATTTAAAGTCCCTTTATACTTCCAGTGCTCGACCTTTGGCTTCTTCCACGTTCGGCATCCAATTCTCGATCTAAAAATTAGCCTGACCGTCTTGGAGTCTCGCACTGCCTGGAACTCATTCCATATCATTCTAGCACCCAAAAAAATTATGAAAAAAGTGCAACCATTGCGAGTTCTGTCTTCCAAAGTGATTTTAATTCTTGTCTTCCACGACCGCTTAAAATTGTCAGATCCGCGTCTGCCGCTTCTAATGAGCTTCGAGTTCCACCTCAAATTGACAAAATTCGGCACATTTTTGGCTCTTCCTTGGGTTATAAAATTCCACTCTCAAGCAAGTAGAGGTTATAGGTGACAATGAATGAAGGATTTGGGAAGTTTGTAATAACGACTTGATGAAGTTGTTGAAAGATAATCATAAATTCCTCAAGTAGAAATGTAAATCTTAATTGTTGTATCACATAGACATTAACGATTTTTAGAAAGTTGTACATGCAATGATTTTGACCATCATATCCCCATGCATGTCTTCTTGGTTATAGATAATGAAGTACATATGCCTATTGATAGGAGTAATAAAAGACACACAAGCCCATCTCATCTACTTCAAGAATATCATATCTTTAATTTCATTCAATTTTCCACACATCTTGTGGTTTCTTGGTGAGGTAATATTGTTTGCTCTTTATTCTTAAGAATTTTATAAGCTACCTCAAAAGTTGAATTGTCTTATTTTTCCAGCCATCTCTTGGATATTTTTTCTCCCTTTTATGAGTTTCTATAGCAATGCCTTTTGAAATTTGTATTTCTTATATGCATTAAAGTAAAAAGCTATGGTCAATTTCTCATTTTGCTTTTCCTGATACTATCACAAGGTCTTGCCTACTTCATTTGGGTCTCTTTCTCTTTCCCATGGTCAAGTTTCCAAGGTACTTGTAGCAAGACCAATTGAGCCTTCGATGCTTCCACATCCTTTTGTTTTGTTGGAAGATGTTGTGCATATGGCCTATTGATAGAGCTCTTGCTGCAAAGAAATGCATGTTTATAAACTTCTACATGAATTTTGAACTAGCTTTCCTTGTGAAGAGAACGCGCCAAGTCTGTGGCCAATTATTGTAGAACTTCTTCATATGCTCTATTAGTTTTTTCTTCTACCTAATTGAGTGCTTGAATCATACTTTGTTCCAATTGTCTCCTACAACCCTTTAACGACTCCCTTCACCAATCTTGAGTCTAATGAGTGTTTGACAACTCTCTAGTGAGTGCCACTCTATTTACATTCTCTTGCTCTAATTACACTATGAGATTTACAATCTATGTTCATGTAGAATCACCTTGTTCCCTCAAGCTTTTAGCTTCTTGTAGTTTCATTTATAGTTCTTCCTCTTCCTTACCATTCTCTTCAATTTGGGCATGTTAGTCATGAAGTTGTGAAGCTAAGCATTTCAAGAACTCCTAATGGGAAGTTCTTTCCTCATTCTTCCTCTGGATCTCTAGCCACTCTTGGATACCTTGTTCCTTCTCCTACTTTAGCTCCTCTAGTGTAAGTGCTCTAGAGTGCTAAGACTTCCTATAGTGCATGGTATCCTCCCTGTGCATTCTTGCAACCCAGTGATAGACTCTATAGGTTGTTGCTTTTCTTTAATAGGAAGTCACTATGAAATCTTCAACCTACATACCCTTCTCAAACTTAATGATAGACTCTATAGTTGTTGCTTTTCTTTAATAGGAAGCCATTGTGACATCTTCAACCTACATACCCTTCTCAAACTTAGTGCTATTTGCTTGCATAGTCTAGAGAGTGTTCATGAATGTCTTGAAAATATCCTAGGCTAACTATGTTGGCCATGTACTCCTCCTTTGGAAAAGCTTCCTTCATTAGTGTTGAGAATCTGCCAATCACACCCTATGTATGCCCCTTTGTATGGAACAACTAGGCTAGGAAGGTGCAGTTCATTCTAGGAAGAGAGACAGATCCCATAGGCACAGTGATGAAATGTGCTACCAACCAATCCTATATAATGATGTACTTGACTATCACTTTCATATGATGATAATGCAATAGTACTTGTCTCTTTGTGTCAAGTCTCTGTGTCATTGTCAGTCCTACACAAGATTGTGTTTATGAGTTCAAGTCTCAATCTTGAAACCTAATTCACTTGTGTAACAGTTGTCTTCTTTGTCAATGTCAACATGAGTAATATCTTCATCTTCCATCCTCCATAGCTTCTGCCTTTGCCATGCTCTAGATCTCGCATTTCTCACATGGTATCAGAGCCCAGTTGGGCATGGCATTGCTTCTCCAGCCTCTCTTGATTCCTCTCAATCTCTATCCAGCTCACATCCAACTCAGTGTGAGTGTATGACTCCAATCTCTCACTTGAACCCCATAGCCACTGTTTGGCAGCCATAGCCAGACAGGACATCCAGCTCTTGGATCTTCCTGATCTCCTTCCACAAGCCATATCGTAAGTCGATTTCTTCTATGAATATCTCCCCTAGGTCAGGACGCTGCTCCTCATCATGACAAACACCAACATTGCTCATCATCGAGCCCAGCATTGCGGAAATTCGAGCTCGCTGTTCAAATCTGCGCTGTTTTCTGTCGTACTGTTGGATCTCCACACACAAGCCGCGATTCACTCTGTAACCATAGGGCTTTGTAAGCCCATGACCTAAGCTACCTCCAGCTCGAGTTTGACGTCGGATGATCGTGTTTGTGGGCTGATGTAGCAGAAAACTCAGGCTGAAAACCCTAACTGTGGGACTCCATAGCTTTTTCCATTCAAGCTTTTATTTCACTTGATTTTTCCTCATTGGCTTGAGTCAAGCTAAACACTGCCACTTTGATTCACTGATTTGATTAGTCTCCAACAACATTTGCCCATCAAATCAAGGAGGGGAGATCTCTGAAGCACTTAAAGACCCATTGAAGATTTGAAGACCTCTCATAGACTTGAGCTCCAAAGCTTCAACTTCACTTCAAGCTCCTCTTCCAACTCATCCTTCTCACTCTTCTCACTCAATTGAAGGTTTTGCTAATCTGATATGAGTATTTACTCAATGTTCAGCAAGATTTTACCAGCAAGGAGGGGACTCAAACAACGGGTTCATCAAGCAAAGGATCGGCATCAAGAATCACCATCTTCAACTCTAGTATCCCTTGATACTTAAGAGTGTTGATTTAACACTATCTTCACTTGCGTTTTTTGACACATTGAAGATCAATTTGGTTGCCACTTACTCACAGATTTGAAGCAGATTCTTGGTCATATCTATGATAACCAAGAAGATTTCTATGTGGATGCACTTCATGAAAAGTAACATGACCTGTGTTGCTTATCTACACTACATAGAAGATTTTTGTGATCTACTTGCAGAGAGACGTGGAGTTGTTCATACTAAAGTGCAATCAATGATTCCATCTAAAGTTTTTGAAGGCACTCCAGTTACCTTGGCCATCATGAAGAATGAGATGTCTTTGCTTGAGGGGACAAAAACATGGACATGAAGAATAAAGCTGCAAGTAAAGTCCATGGGGAACCAGACCAAGAAGACCATAAGATCAAAGAGCAAAGAAAGAAGGACAATAAGAAGATCAACCATGAAGACCAAAAGACCACATCATTCAAAGCTGAAGAACCAAAGATGAAAGACAAGAAGATTTTCCATGCTGACAAAGAGAAATCATATGCTGAAAAATACCACAAGGGCCTATCGGTCCTTGTCGCTCATTTTCTGTTTTAAAAGCATTGTACCTGCCTTAATGTTCCTTTCATAAGCTTGGAAAAAACTCCTCATGTAGCCTTGTACTATAGCCTGTGTACACGTTGTGAGGCCCCTGTTACAGCCTCTGGATGTCCACCATGTTTATGGTACCCACACTTAGCCTTTTTTTGCGACAGCCTCTGGTGTTTTGCCATGTTTGTGGTATGCCCACACTTTGCAGGTGCTGCACTCACTAAAGCCTCTACACACTTTGTACTTTTAGGTTGTGATTGAGGAGGGGTGTTGAGAATCTGCCAATCACACCCTATGTATGCCCCTTTGTATGGAACAACTAGGCTAGGAAGGTGCAGTTCATTCTAGGAAGAGAGACAGATCCCATAGGCACAGTGATGAAATGTGCTACCAAGCAATCCTATATAATGATGTACTTGACTATCACTTTCATATGATGATAATGCAATAGTACTTGTCTCTTTGTGTCAAGTCTTTGTGTCATTGTCAGTCCTACATAAGATTGTGTTTATGAGTTCAAGTCTCAATCTTGAAACCTAATTCACTTGTGTAACAGTTGTCCTGTTTGTCAATGTCAACATGAGTAATATCTTCATCTTCCATCCTCCATAGCTTTTGCCTTTGCCATGCTCTAGATCCCGCATTTCTCACAATTAGTTCTACTTCTTTTAGAGAATCTTTAATGGTTTCCCCAAGTTCTTGCTAGTAATCTTCCTTGTTGCCATCATTGTAGCTCTTTTTCTTATACGGCTGCTGAGAGCTAGGCTCATCTTCCCCTCTTGGTCATTCATCAATCAGCTTTTGACTAGATGGTCCCCTTCTTGGGATAAATATTTATTTGCTAATGTTTCTACTGAGAATCTATGCCGATGATGATTGAGCAGGGTTGGTTGGGTGTAGTAAGTTTTCAATTGTAGCAATAACCTATTCTAAGAGTCCCAAACTTGTCATGATGACCCTAGATAGTGCACTACCATAATTGGTGATGCTTTGTTTAGACTCAATAAGGTAAGCTCCTCTATAGGAGCCTTTTCAAAAGCACAGTGCACCTTGAAGAGGGAATCACAAATTGATTCTATCCATAGCTCATTTGAATCTTGTTAGACTATCTCACTAGAGAGTATATCCTCCATAAGAGTCATGGTGATTCTGATTGAATAGGTTATAGACTTGTTATAATTGAATAATTGGTGGAAAACTTGTGCAATGACTCTAAGGCCCACTTGAACAATTGAGAAAAACAATCCATCTTGAGTGACACTGGGCTTATCATCCCACCTTTGTCTAGTAGAGAGTTTTTTGAGGTCTACCATGTTTCCCTAATCCTTGTTGCTAAAGGCCTAAAGCTTGTTCTACTCATTTTGAAGAAACTGAGACTTCTCCAATACTCTGTTTATTTCCTACCTACACCCCCATCAAGCTTGTTCTAGTCTAATGATCATAATTTCAAACAAATTTTGTAACATATGGCAAAATGAATTGGGCTATCAGTTGTCTTAATATAGTCACCAAGTCCACTCTTAGCCACCAACTCCCTAGTTCTTGGATACTTTGTTGATGACATTGTCAAAGTTGGTAGTCTAAACCTCAAGGTTTCAGAGCATTACATGTTCATTCAAGATCAAAATCCTTGTGTTGTTCTACAAAAAATACAACATTGTCTTCATTGTGAGAATCCTTTAGGGAAATCAAAAGTAGGGTTTCAACCGATTCCAGTGGTGGAATCCTTGGAGCTACCATTTTCACATGCAAAAAGAAAACCACATCTTGAAAAAAATTTAGTCAACTAAAAGAAACAAAGCATATTGTAGAGGTTATCTTTGCATGTTACAAAAATGCTAAAAAGGTGAGTTGGCCTATTTCCTCCTACAACCAATGGAAGTTAGCAAGCTCTGCAGCTTGCAAGTATAGTTTCTAGAGCTTGGGAGGATGGCAATGTAAGAAAAAAATAAGAAAAAATATGTCATGGAAGAGATCTAGGAAAACTATAGTGAGGGAGAGGAAGCAGATAGAGTGAGAGCCACAAGGTGTAGAAGTTAGGATTGTACTACAATTGGGCAAAAGCATGGAGGTGAAAAGGTTACATGGCCAAGCCATATAAGTAAGTGGTGCTATTAGTGAGCAAAGAGGGACTAGAAAAGTGACTCACAATATTGTTGTTCCTCCTAACTTAAGATCTTGTTGAATAAGTAAGGGGTGATCATCATCGAGCAAAGGCAAAGTGACTTGCAACATGCAGTTCCTCCTCAATCAAGATCTTGTAAATTGGAAGGCACTTCTAGCTAATGAGCTAAGAGAATGAAATGGAGTGAAACATGGGTGTGGTTCATAGGATTGGCACAAAGAGTATTGATGGCTCATTATTGCGATGTAATGATCATGAGATGATTTCTAGCATTACAAGCAACCTTGAGCTACTGACCATACCATCACAACAAGAAGGGACTAGAAGTGGTTCATTTGGCCTTAAGCTCAATAGATTTAGATTTGTCATCATTATTAGTCACAAAAGCATATGAAGAGATAGACAAAATGATTGGGGTTGCTTCTAGGAAGTGTCTGGACCAAGAGCCATTTGTAGAATAAGTATTCATTCTTCTTCCAACTGGGATCCCATCAAAAAGTGATTTGAATTACCTCATTATTGGAAAGGCAAGAGTAGGAGGTGGATTAGGAGTAGTGAAATTCATTTGGGGGTGGGTTTGAACCTATTCCCCATGAGCTTATTGTGCTTGATCTAATTGCTAGGCTAGGCAAGAGGGAGTTGAGGGATCTACCTGAGGTAAAGCTAGTCTCTCAAGTGTGGGGTTAGGGGTAGAAAGGTTTGAGAGAGGAGCATGGGAACTCACATAGGATTCAGGAGGTGGGTCGGATGGATTAAAGGCTAGGGACTCCCTAGGGCTTTGCTGCCCAAGCTTGTTGGAAGGAGTTGATTTCAGTGTAAAGGTATCATCTAGAGGTAAATTGGTGTGTGGTTGCCAATGATAGATTGCCCTTGTACTAGCCTTGTGCCGTTGAGAGAGTATGTGGCACCCAATAAAAAGAGAGTTTAGGCATAGAAGAGGTCCTTCAATGCTCAATCATCTTTCTATGTGAATATTTAGAAGGTTTAGAAGGTTGGGATGGGATTGTTGATGGGATGCAATGTTGCCATTTAAAATGAGCAAATTTATAGGCTCACATTTTGTTACCTAACTAATAGGAGGTGTCTTGTGATACTAGTCCGCAAGCAATTGGCCAAGTGTTGAGTCTCAGCTTTGCTTGACAATGGGACAAGTGCAGAGCTCGTATTATTTTAAAAGTTTGACCATTCAATGTAGACCAACTCTCACCTAGTCTCTCACTTCTCTCTCAAACCCACTAGCTACCCACACAAGTAGTGACAACACAACCAATAGTACCAAGATTGTAGTAGACACACCTTAAGCTCACTTGTCATTGTAGTCTCTTGCAAGTCAAAGAGTGCCTTACAATCCTTATGTTGCCATCTTGTATTGCAAGCTCTCAATCAAAATGCGCTTACCACCATGAGCCTTAGGTTGCTGTCATGAGAAGAATGTAGGAATAATGGAGGAACAAGAGAAGAGAGCCACCAAGTGATTCACATGACATCCCTCATGCTCTCACAATTACACTCTCCCCCTCTCTCTCACACTCCCTCTCTCAATAGCACTCGAGCATTCAAAGTAGTAAAAGCAGAAATTTGAGGAAAGAAAGCTCACATAAAGTTGGCACACACTCAAATGACATGTTCAATTATCTTTTCTTCCTTTTACATGTCCTTTTGAGGGTTTCCACCCTTTTTAGTCCCTTGGGTATGTGTATTGGGAGTTAGCACTCATAAAAATATTACAATTTGTATAGGGGTGAGATGGCTCTAGACTTTTATAGATCACATTATTTACATTTGTGGATTTGGATGAAAAATTTAATCCTTCCCATCATTTGGAATTTACTTGACTCTCCATTTGCATCTAGTTTGTGATCACATTATTTACATTTGTTGATCTAGACAAAAAATGTAATCCTTCCCATCATTTGGAATTTACATGATTCTCCATTTGCATCTAGTTTGTGATGGGGTTAACATTACCCGCCTCCTAGATATGTGCCAATCCCATGGCTTGTCTTGGGGATGAGTTGTCATGAGGAGCACTTTGACTATTAATGTTGATGTAGTTATCGAGATGACATTCAGGATTTTGGATGTCACTGAGGATATATGGTTGAGTGTTGGCTACTCTAGACAAGGTCAAGGTTGATCTATCATTGCAAGCATTGGTACAGATATGGGATGAGGTTATGGATGGTGGAGGACATAGGGCCCTTCTTGATGTTTGATATATTTGCAAATGTGCTAGTGCTCTCTCCTAAGGGGTGTGTCTACATCATAGTTGCTATGGTTAGTGTTCATACTCATGCAATTGGGAGTTGGGTCAAATTTTGAGTAAACTCAAAATGTTGTCCCACACTTGAGGACCCATTTGGTGCAAAGAGACATGGACTGCAATCCTTGGGGAGATAGATCTACTGGGTGATCCAAGATGTCTTGCCTTTGATGAGCCCTGAGTGTGTGTTTTTGGAATAAGGCTATGGGGGCTGAACCTGCCAAGTGATCCACCTTGAGGACCCCTAGGTGTAGTGTTAGTGTAATATGCCTACCTAAATTGAGCTTTTCTCTTTTTTTTTTTGGTTTTGTTTTTGTGGGGTGGTTTTTCAATGAAGGCTGATTTTCATTCCTTAAGAAGGGGTTGGCGTGTTCTTATTAATCAAAGCTTGCCAAAGTAGGTAGGTCTTTACTCAGTGTCTCAAGCAAAGCAAAGAGTCTTGGTAGGATGGATGAGTGCATTTGGCAAACCGGCTATCCACCATGTCTTCCAAAATACTTATGCAGTAAGAAGGTAGAAGTAGCATACAAAGATGTAGCCATACCATGGCCACTTTGTCAATCCTTGCATTCACATCAAAGAAGAGGGGTATGAGTTCATCCTCATAGGGGATATGTGGTTGTTGCAATAGTGTGACCAGTAGAGTTGAAGGTAATTATATGTAGTGATGAACAATGCATTAGGGTAACTATTGAATCTCCTAATGAAGTTATTGAATGATGGAATTAGGTCCTTGGGCTAGAAAAGATACATCTTCCCATACTCATGGGCCCAAATGTTAGGAATCTTAGGAAAATTATACATGCCATGCTATTTCTTACTATACATATTGTAACTACAAGGGTATGGATAGTGTATGTAGGATTAGCTCATTGTGGTTCATGTGGATAGCAGTAGAAATCCCAATAAATCTTTTTGTTTTCTAGGATAGGGTAGTGCCATTCTGGCAACCCTAGATGCTTCTCTAGGCCATTTTTCAATGCATTGTGTTAACCCTAGTGCAAAATAAATTAAAAAGATATAGGACAAAGAGAAAAAAGGTAGTCCGATTGAAGAAATAGGAGAAAAAAAGGCCAAAAGTGCAAGGATAACCTTAAAAGTTCAGGGCAAGTGCAAAAGAGGAAAGGCGCATTTTAAATGCAAAGGCACACCCTAAATTTTTGTAAGAGAGTATCAAGCTCCCTTCTGTGCAATTTGTAAATGTAGAGAAGCATGGGTGAATGAACAATGTAAATATGAAGGGAATAGGGAAAGAGGACCTAGGCTAAAATGGCCGGTCATGTAAAAAAGGGATGGATGCCCAAAGGGGATTAATGTTTGTATATAAGGCAAAAAGTGAATGAAGAAGCTCATTCTTATGTGTGGCCAAAACTAGCTCTCCTTTTCTTCTTCTCCTTCTTATTCTTGCTTGCTTGTGCTTGTGCATGAGAGGGAGAGTGTGAGGGAGTGAGCATGTGAGGGTGAGGGACTGTGGTAGAGAAGCTCTCCATCTTCTTCTCTCTTCTCTTCTCTTGTCCCACATGTGACAATAGAGCATGGATCTTAGAGCTTGAGGATTGAGCTTACTTGAGCTTTCACCTTGGATCGTGGAGTTATCAAAGTGCTCGAGGGAGGAGGCAACTCAATCAAGCATGGCGGTAAGATCACTACACTTGTAGGTGTGAGAGTGCATACGACTATGTGAGAGGTAGGCAATACACTTGGCTTGAAACGCTTGAAACACTAAGCGATCCATGGGTCTTGGTGGTCAAGCATGAGCTCCCACATTTGGTTCTATTGTCGGGACCAACGCATTCATGCTTTGAGTGCTTGCACGCTTTGAATCGAGCATTGAAGTAGGGTTTGCTCTGAACCAGTGCTTGAGACAGGTAGGAAGTGAGGGAGTTGAAGACGTTTTCAATCTCCTTTGCAAGTAAGTTTTTTGGTTTTTTGGATTTAGGTAAGTAGATTGGATAAATATAAGTGGTTGTTTGTGATTTGGATGCATTTATGTAAGGAAAAATCAAGGAAAACATAGAAACACATAGTAGTGTTTTTGTTGTAATAGCATATCTAAAATAGGGAAAAGAGAGCTTCAAGGCATTAAGACAACAAAGAGAGAAAAGGGGGAGGTAAAATACTAGGCAAAGAGGGGTTTAAGAAGCCAAGAGGGCAGGGGAGAGCTCATTTGTCATTTTTTAAATGAGGGAGAGAGCTCTCTGAGAGAGAGAGAGAGAGAGAGAGAGAGAGAGAGAGAGAGAGAGAGAGAGAGAGAGAGAGAGAGAGAGAGAGAGAGAGAGAGAGAGAGAGAGAGAGAGAGAGAGAGAGAGAGAGAGAGAGAGAGAGAGAGAGAGAGAGAGAGAGAGAGAGAGAGAGAGAGAGAGAGAGAGAGAGAGAGAGAGAGAGAGAGAGAGAGAGAGAGAGAGCTACAAGGCTAGGAATCATTTTGTGCTGAGCAATCTTCACCATTGCACCTTTCAGCCTCACACATAAGATTTGAGTGTGCCTTCGTGTTGGATAATTGCTTCTAGGATTATAGTTGAAAGATTGATCAAGGTGCGTGTGAGATTAAACACGATTTTTACAGTTTTGGAACTTTTGGTGCTGTACTCGGATAGAGTCACAGTCGTCCAAGTCCTGCTACCACTCAGACAATCCAAGTCCTCAATCCCGCTCGGATGAACCATATTGGTTCGAGTCATAGGCTCGAACTCGAACAAGACACTAGGCCTTGGATGTTTGACATTGGCCTTGAATGCCCGAAATTCAAAATTTGAAAATAGTCCACTTAGACGTGCAAACATTCAGCCTCAGACGATCAGCCTTAGACAACTGAGCGCCCATTCACTCAGACCACTCGGACTTGAATGGTTTAAGTCAGATGCTCAGACACTGTCACTTGGAAAAAATATAAAGAATCTAGATTCTAGCAAATTCAACCTACCCTAGGATAGGCAAAACCTAAGCCCAAGCTAGACGACACCCCCATAGGCCTCCAGACGTGTAGAATGGCTCATAGGGCCCCCAAACTAGTGAATAGCAACCTAATGGTCTAGACAATAACTATAGTCATTGACCCTTACCCACATGTCTCGATAGAGACCCAAACTAATTGATCGAACCTACTACCCCTTAGATCACACGTCTAGAATGTCGTAGAGACTAGAACAAACCAAGTAGAGTGGTCATCACATGCACAAAGGATTAGGAAAAGTGTGTGTTGCACTGTATTTTTTTTATTGAATTTGGCATACCGCAGTTTGAGGAGCACCCCATTAGCATCTGAGAGCCTGTAACATTGAGGATTGTTTTGAATAACAAGGAACTCACGCAAGATAAGATAAGTTGAATGAACCCACTAGTAGGAGGAGACCTCCAGACATTGAATAGTGGCCAAGGACACCAATCACCTAATACTAAGAGACTTGAATCATCTAGTCACTTAGGGAGCAACAACAACAAACACGATTAGGGATGTAGCTATTGTTGAGATATCGAGCTCCACTCGTGGTATGCCAGGGTGACTGTTGTGCATTTATGTCACCGACTTGTTAGTTGCAGATGCGGTTGGTACACTGCCCATGAATAATAGCTAGATGACAGCTATCCTTATCTACTCTAGTTCGTGGCTCAGTTAGTATGCCACCTTAGTTAGTTGAGTTTGGTTTGAGACCCATATATAGGGTTCTTCTATTTTTTTGTACTAGAGTTCTTTTTGGCTTACACAACTAAGAAGAGGAAAACTGTTTTTAGCCTCCATCTGTATGTGTATTCCCCCATTGTACAAGCAAGAAAGCTACAAGTGAGACTCCTTCCTTCTCTCCCACAATCTTGACATGGTATCAAAGCCTTGTTCGTGGTCAGGAGCTCAAGAAAGCAAACCAAGTTCGTGGTGTTCTGGTAAGAGGACCAGTGTTGCTTTCATTTTTCTGTTTTGGGAGCAAGTCTCTGCAGGTAGCACAGTCGAAAAGTGCAAGAGTGCA
This sequence comes from Lygodium microphyllum, assembly GCF_053477565.2. NCBI lineage: Eukaryota > Viridiplantae > Streptophyta > Polypodiopsida > Schizaeales > Lygodiaceae > Lygodium > Lygodium microphyllum. The sequence goes on along the minus strand of NC_141135.1, from coordinate 48,929,085 downwards.
TTGTCTAACTTCAAAAGAAGCTGTCTTCTACTCAAATGCTGGAAGAGGTAGAGGCAGAGGTAGAGGAGGCCAATCTGGAGGCCGTGGTAGAAATCAGAATATGCAGCAAACTCAAGAAAACCAGTCCTATGGAGGAGGACGTGGTAATTCTAGAGGAAGGGGGAGCCAAAGAGGTCATGGTGGATGGCAAAGAGGCCAAAATGCAAACATCAATGTTGAATGCTACTACTATGGTAAAATGGGTCATATGGCTAAAGACTACAATAAAAAGCAGAATGACATCATGAATGGAAAATTGCAATAAGGGAATTATGCATCTTCTAGTAGACAGGGTGATGACATAAATGAGCATTTGTTTATGGTGCAGCATATGACCAATTCTGTGACAAGTGCAGAAGAAAGCAAAGATGTGTGGTATGTTGACTCAGGTGCATCAAACCACATGAAAGGTCATGCAGAATGGATGCAGGATGCAAGGAAAATGGAAAAACCAGGATTTGTGGAAAGTGGTGATGATACTGCACATCCTATTATGCAGATTGGAAAAATTCCTTTGTCTATGCAAGATGGGAAAAAGAAATACCTGTCGGATGTATTTCATGTCCCGAATATCACCAAGAACCTAGTTTTTGTTGGTCAAATGGTTGAGCAGGGCTTGCAGGTCAGATTTAATTCTCATGGATGCTTTGTTGAGGATATGAAAAATAAAGGTCGCTTGATAGCAAAAGGAAAAAAGAAGGGCAGAATGTTTACGTTGGATGCAGACATGCCTGAATTGAGTGCAGCAATGTTTGCACATGGGACCGGTGTAGTTGCAGATATTGATATCTGGCATAAACACATTGGTCATGTTAATGTACATCGACTTAAATCATTGCAAGCCCAAAATATTATTTCAGGATTGCCTAAATTCAAGGTTGCAGAAATGCATAAGGTATGCGAAGCCTGTCAATTTGGAAAACAGGCAAGGAAACCATTTCCTAGACATGTTCAAGAGAGTAAGAAGCCATTGGAATTAATCCACTTTGATGTGTGGACTACTAAAGCTGCATCTCTTGGAGGCTATCATTATTTTGTCACTTTTATTGATGACTATAACAGAAAAGTTTGGGTGTATTTTATGAAAAAGAAAAGTGAAGTTTTTGGGCATTTCAAAACTCTTAAAGCTATGGTTGAAAAAGAAACAGACCTGCAAATAAAATGCCTAAGGTCAGATGGAGGGGGAGAGTACCTCTCAAATGAGTTTGCAAGCTTCCTGCAGGAGCATGGCATAAAGCAGCAATATTCATGCAGTCATACCCCACAACAAAATGGAATTGTAGAAAGGAAAAATAGGCATATTGGAGAGGTATCTTGTGCCATGTTCAACGAAAAAGACTTGCCAGATTTTTACTGGGATGAAGCAGTTGCTACAGCAGTCTACATAATGAACATGACTCCCACTGCAGCAATACATGGCATGACTCCAGAGGAAAGGTATACTGGTAAGAAACCAGATATTTCTCATTTGAAATTTTTTGGTTGTATTGCCTATGTTCATGTGCCAGATGAGTTGAGATCCAAGTTGGATCCAAAAGCTGAGAAGTGCATCTTTATTGGTTACTCTCTGTAGCAAAAAGGGTATAGATGCTATAACCCTTCTACTCGTAAGTTTATAGTGAGCAGAGATGTTGTTTTTGATGAGATGAGTAGCTGGTATAAACCAGTAAATGTGATTGATAATGTAGATGCACAAAATGGTAATGCTGCACACAATTCACAGCACCAGTCACAAGATATTAGTGGACCTGGAGCATCCTCTAGCAGTGGTTCACATTATTCGCCATGGATAGGCAGATTGAGATCAGGAGAATCTTCTCAAAGCAATGCAGATAGTGGTATGTAGGTATCACAAAAAGGAAAAGAGAAGGTAGATCAGCCCATGTTTGATGTGAATGCAGGTCACTCTTATGTGGATGGTGAATCCAGTGGCTCAAAACAGAGCATTGGTGATAAGTTGGGTATTCCTTCTATTGTTACACCTGGAGTAAGGAAGACTAGGGATGTTTTGAGAGCATCTGGGAGTGAACCTACTTTGCGCAGGTCTACCAGAGCTAGGTATCCTGTGGTGGATAAGCTGAAATATGATGGATTTACAGCCATTCACTATGCCTATATGGTGAAAGTGATACAGGAATCAGAACCCACTTCTTTTGAGCAAGCCATGGGAAAAGAAAAATGGGAGAAAGCTATGGATGAAGAAATGGATGCCTTGGAAGCAAAGGCTACATGGGAATTGGTACCTTTGGCTAAAGATAAGAATGCAATTGGTTGTAAGTGGGTTTATAAGGTGAAGCACAATGCAGATGGTTCTGTGAACAGATACAAGGCAAGATTAGTAGTCAAGGGGTGTGCACAAACATATGGCATTGATTATGAAGAAACATTCAGTCCGGTAAGGATGGCAACCGTAAGAGCAGTCATTGGTATGGCTGCATCAAAGGGATGGTCTTTACATCAGATGGATGTAAAGAATGCCTTCTTGCATGGTGATTTGCAAGAAGAGATCTATATGGAGCAGCCACCAGGTTATGTGCATGCTGTTCATCCTGAGTTTGTTTGCAGGTTGAAGAAAGCCTTGTATGGCTTGAAGCAAGCACTTAGAGCATGGTCTGACAAGATAGAACAATATCTTGTCACTATTGACTTTCAGATTTCCAAGGCAGATTTCTCACTTTATGTGAGAAAAATAGAGAAAGATATTATGCTACTTGTCATTTATGTTGATGATTTGATTATGACAGGTGACAGTGATGAAGATATCCTTCATGTGAAAATGCTATTGAAGCAAAAGTGTGAGATGAAGGATTTGGGAGAGCTGCGTTATTTCTTGGGCATTGAGGTGATTAGATCACCAAGTGGGATACGGCTCTTGCAGAGGCGGTATGGATTGGACATGCTGTCCAAATATGGGATGACATGCTGTAAGCCTATTTCAGTTCCTTTGGAGCAGAATGTGAAGATCAGCACAGATGCAGGTGAGCTTCTCGAAGACCCTACTATGTACAGACGCAGAGTAGGAAGTTTGATTTATATGACTATTGCTAGGCCAGATTTGAGCTATGCTGTTGGATTGGTAAGTCAGTTTATGCAAGCTCCAAGGAAACCACATTTGGATGTGGCTAGACGCATACTCAGGTATGTGAAGTCCACATTGTAGTATGGACTATTTTATGAGACTGGGGTTCAGATACAGTTGCATGGATACACTGATGCTGATTGGGCTAGTAGTATTTCTAATAAACGATCTAGCAATGGATATGTATTCTCTTTTGGGAGTGTTGCAGTCACTTGGAGTAGCAAGAAACAGCCTACAGTTGCCTTGTCGAGCACAGAGGCTGAGTACAGGGGCGCAGCAATGGCTGCATGTGAGGTAGCTTGGTTGCATAAGCTACTTTATGATATGCATCAGCCTACAGATGGGCCAGTTGTCATTTATTGTGACAACATGAGTAGTATACACTTGGCAAATAACCCAGTCTATCATGCTAGAACAAAGCACATTGAGGTGCATTATCACTATGTGCGGGAGAGGGTTTTACTAGGTCTTATTGATCTAGTTTATGTCAGCACAGAGGATCGGGTAGCTGACATATTTACGAAGGCATTGGGAGGTGCAAAGAAGCTGCGCAAGTTCAGAGACCTGCTTGCTGTGCAGGAATTGGGATTGAGCTCGAGGGGGAGTGTTGAGATATCGAGCTCCACTCGTGGTATGCCAGGGTGACCATTGTGCATTTATGTCATCGACTTGTTAGTTGTAGATGCGGTTGGTACACCGCCCATGAATAGTAGCTAGATGACAGCTATCCTTATCTACTCTAGTTCGTGGCTCAGTTAGTATGCCACCTTAGTTAGTTGAGTTTGGTTTTAGACCCATATATAGGGTTCTTCTATTTCTTTGTACTATGTGCAAGCAAGAAAGCTACAAGTGAGACTCCTTCCTTCTCTCGCACAATCTTGACAGCTACTTGATCAATTTGACAACACCCTAGTTGCTCAAGAAATTAGCAACATGTTAGGAACCAACACCATCTCTAACAATGATGAGCTTGACTTGGGAGAACTTTCAATCGACATCCAGCAGATGATAACTCGCTATGACTTGCAAACCAAAATGGAGCATCATGGCAGACCAACTGAGGACATCATAGCCAATCTTGAATAAGAGCGAAAGTTGGCAAGGAAAGCACTACAAGGCATAGCTGCCTACAATCAAGAGCAGGGAGCTCAAAAGCTGAGGCAAGACATAGAAATGCACAAAGTTCAACGTGCCTTAGTGCTCGGCAACTGAAATAGGACAAGACCAAATGTTGAGAGGGAGAGAGCACTATAGGCCAATCTTACGCTAAGTGAGCTTCTCATGAATCAACTCTTGGACAACACGGATGCAAAGAAAAGCAGAGTAGCCCTACCAACTTTGTTACTAGTGAGACTAGGAATCACCCCAGATTCTAAGAGCCAGACTAAGATACCTATGGTTGCTAAGCAACTTGACCAAGTATCAGCCCCACAATGACCCATATAGCTTTGTGGAGTAGTTTGAGCAAGTATGCGAGGTAAACAAACATCTTTGTTCATTTTGTTTTAAGTTTTGACCTCATGAACCTTGCTCAATGCATGCAAGATTTAGGCCTTGTGTAGGAGACAAAGGATGAATGTGGTACACTAGTCTAGACAATGCCAAATGCAATAACTTGAATAACCTCAAGAGTCTCTTTATCAAGAGATTTTCTGAGGTGGGATACTTTGACAACCTGATCATTAGGGTGATGAATGTTAGTCAAAAGGACAAGGAAGATATTTGAGTTTGCAACCCATGTGCGGAGTCTCTTTAAGAGAATCCCAGCCCGCCGTAGAGCGACCTAGTGAACGAGCGATCTCCACCATGTTCATAAGTAGAATCCAAAGCGAGGAGCTTTACAAGGCTTTGGTGAGCAACTCAAACCTGCAAAGGGACATGTTAGCTAAGGTCTTCGAAGAAGCCATTCAAGTGGATGACCTACTCAAGGAGAGAAGCTCAAGCCCACAAACCAAGACATCACTGCCTTTAGAATGTGAGAAAGAGCCACGATCGTTAGTAAAAGATCTAGCTAGAGCACCCAAGACAAGGCAAAGAGTATCGACCAGAGGCAGGAGTTGGCAGACATGAAGCTAGAGTTGGCTAGGCTTCAAGAGATGATGAGAAGGCCTGCACCATCTCACATGCAATGCATGCATTGTGGAGGAAACCACCTTCTGACTGAGTGCATGGATCCTAGATCTAGACCCTGTGCTAATTATGGTAGGTTTGGCCATGATACAATGCATTGTTGATTATCGAGGCAACTGCCATACTCACAACCATACAATTTTCCTTATTACTTAGGGAATAGATCACCACATTTTGGAAGGGGATCTCCACTAGCTCTCCTAGCACCCAATGATTCAAAGCCAATTGTCCCTAGGATGGATATAAACCCCATAGGGATACCTAGACCACTTGGACCTATCATGACGTATCCACCAAGTGACACTTCGATACATTACGTAGAGGAGCCGAACAAGGACAAAACATATGTGAACCCTTACACCTCATATGATGAGGAAGATAATCCCATCTTGATGGATTTCAGACTAGTGCTAGTGATGGCACTAGGCAAGGGAAAAGGTAGAGGCCTAGGAGAACAGAACGAGGAACCCATACATGCTAGACTTGTAGTCACCTAGGGCACATCACTTCTCAATGCTGCAAAAGGAGCAAGCCAATTGAGACAAGGCCAACCTGAGATGCCCTAAGTGTGGGATCACAGATTTGTACGCTGAGTGCCCTAGGCAAAAACCTTCCACTAGTTCAACTATCGTGCCATCCGTACCATTGGGGGTGTTCAGAGTTGAGACACTTGATAGTAAAGCCATACCAATTGTGATGACTGTCGTGACCCAAGCATAGACAAAGCAAGTTGGTATTTCATTATCTAGACCTAACAACCTTGTCATAGCTTCAATAGGGAAGAAAAGTTGTAGAAGAAGGAAAAAGAGGACTAAGATGAAGATTATGCTTAAGATGAATAGTGCCACCACGTTACCAAAGGGGAACCAAGTCACTGACACAGAAGCAAAGACATATGCTCCTAAGAAAACAGAAAAGGGAAGTGCCAAGATTGATCCAAGGCACCAATTAGAAGTGGTTGATAAGGTTAAGGAGTGGGTGAGAGAAGTCTAAGAGCACCTCAAAGGATGCCAAACCCATCATGGAAGATGAGATTGGTGAGCTCTCTAGCATGAGCACACCAGTCTCCCCTATGCATCTAAGATCGAGAACGCATCTGGACCCCATATGGCACTGCATAGCCAGAGCCTAGATGCCATAGGTAGGAGAAGAGTGTAGATCCTAACAAAAAGTAGGCGGTTGGCAACTTGCTCATGAAATTGATATTGGCCTTTGTGATTCTGCCTTTGATAGAAATGCTTAGGCAGAATCCAACCTTATGGCAAGTGCTAAAGTAGTGGGTAGAGAGACCTGACAAGCTTGAAGCGCGATTGACTTGCTAGAGCATGATGCAATAATGCATATACCAAGCTTAACCTTGAACTCAGTCCGTAAGTCCTTACACGTAAATGCCTTTTGTGAAGGCACTGAGATGCATGTAGTCCTACCTGTCATAGCATTAGGGGATGTCACAAGAAAGAGGATCATGTGTGGACATAGGAGCATGAGTCAGTGTACTCAACCATATAATCTTGTAGGATTGGGGTAACCCACCAGTGGAGATTGAAAGATTTAATGTCAGCTAGCCAATGGAATGAAAGTTAAGCCATTTGGGGTGTTGAAAGACTGGCCCTTGAAGATAGTGGGAGTCTAGTTCTCAGTGAGCTTCATAGTCATGAAGGGAGTGGACGACAACATCCTCCTACACCAACCCTGGATGCAAAACACATGAGTGATAGAAGACTAGGGAAATGGTCTAATGCCCTTAGGAAATAGATCAGAGGCCGTAAGAGTCGAGATGGATACTTAAAAGACCATGACAATCAACCTAGATGCCTTCTGTGTATCTTGAAAAAGGAGACTCACAAGTTAGGAATTCTTATGAGCCACTAATGAAGTTTATCCCTTGTCCCAAGGACGAGCGGGATTCGATGCATGTGCTAGCCACCATCAACCTACCATTCTCAGATGATGAGAAAGATTATAAGTAGGCTGCTAGGGCAGTCTGTGAGTCCCAAAAAGTCACACCATCTCAACTGTTGTTGCCAAAGAGTAGGATCCCACCATCAGTGCCACTTTGCATGATGGCCAAGAGCTATAGCAATCGACCAACACTAGTGCATCCACCACATGAGTCTCCAATGCTAAACCCACCTATAAACATAAGAATAGACACCATCATTAAGATTGAGAAAGAGGACGAGGAAGCGGTGGCACCTGCCTACCTATGCACATTAGTGACTGCCTAGAAACATACTCCTTTGATGCGCTTATTGACAAGGGAGTTGACTTTAATGTCCTTACACACGATCATTGGTCCCTCATTGGTCAGCCCCAATTGTAGCCTACTAATGCTAAACCTTCCCATTTGGGAAAGAATCCTACTCATTGCTAGAAAAGTGCAAAATAGTGATCTCTATTGAGACTGAAAGCCTACCTATGATCTTCTATGTGTTGCCTAACACTAAGGCCGCTAGTAAGGAATCGTTGCTAGGACGCACATTCAAGAAAGAAGCACACTAAAATATCGATTATGACTTGTAGTGCATTCATCTCGCCATTGGCAATGTTTGGAATGGCTTTCAACAAGGGTAGTGTGGCTCCATTGAAGCCTGCAATGCCACCGGTAGAGGAACTTAGTGTAAGGTCTAAGGAGGGGGTTGTGACTTGTCCCACTCTGCCAAGACAAACTAGCCACAACTCCAAGGAAACACACCCAAGACAATTGAGCAGCACCTCATATGGTTGCCCGAACGATAACTGCAACCACCTAAAAGCCAATTCTCATGAACTCATAATCCCAAAATTGCACATTGTCGCAGGCCTAATAGACAAAGCTAGTGCTATAAGAGCCGATGAACCATCAAGCTGCAATGGGTGTCCAAAGCCCTATTATGCACTCAAGGCTACTACAAAGGCCACACCTGGATTTGGTAGCCCAAGACCACAAGTGGCATGCATGTCCCTCAACCACCGCCTTCCAAGCTACCTCCACAATACTATAAGCTAGCTCAGTATGAGAAACGGATTGACCCAAAAGGAACCAAAGCCATCAAGCCTCAACAAGTCTATCAACCAAAACCATAGCCCACTACACCCAAACCAACTCACCTTGACACTTTTGGTATCCCAATTGCTCCATAAATAGCGAGCAATACATCAACTAAGCCGCAATACCAATCTATTGCATAAGTGGCTGACAAACACCCCTCTAAATAGCCCAAGAGGCAGGCATCACTAGTGGAGTTATTTAGCTCAACCAAACCCTAACCTTCCACCGTAGGCCTTAGACCCTCCTATAAGTGGAGATTCATCCTTACTTTGGCTTGAGACCTAGTAGTAAACACGGGGAATGACCTAGTCACCTACATCAAATGCTTGTACACTACTTTCACCACATTTGCTAAAAGCTATGAACGGTTGGACTTAGATCTCCTTGACGAGACATTAGCAACGGAAGTATGCTCCTTGCCATGCACTTGGGAGGAATATAAGTTCATGTTCATAAAGATTCCTAAGGTGGCCAAAGCCTTAATTGACAACAAGATTTCTTGAGAGCAAGTTCTCAAACAAAGGTTGCTCACCTCCTATGGCAAGAGCAAAGTCTTTATGAACCAATGCCGAGCAGAGACACACAATCAAAGCCTCTAAGTATGATCTGACCTATGTGGCTCCTACCTCATTTAGAATATTGGCTATCACGTGCAAATGACCTTTAGAGGAACATGTTATGGCCCAACCCTATTTGGATCGACTCCTAACTGAGAAAGAACTACATGTTGCTAGTAGGATTAACTTTGGATACTTCCTAACCGATGTCTTGACCTGCATTATACAAATAGGCATTAGGCCTCAAAACATGGATCGTCACACCCACTTAGAGTATAACCCATAGCACTATGGTTGGCTCATGGAGAAATAATGCACAACAAGCAATTGCTTCATGCCCTTAGCCCTTCATCCTCCAATCCTAGAAAGTTTCATCATTCTTGAGGGGAAGGAGGTAAGGTGGAAAAGAAAACATGGCTTCATAACTTCAAACCAAATTTGAAAAGCAAAAAAGGAAGAATAAAGAGAGCTTGTACTTGAATAAAATCTTTAATGGAATTTGTACTTGGAATGTGTGGATTGCTTGAAGTATAAAAAAATTCTATTCCTTATTGGAACATTGCACCATTCCATAGTGGTTGCTCTTGAATTTTTCCTTTCTTGCAAAAGTACTCTCAAATGATCTAACTGTAAGATGTTGCATCATAATGGAAACTCAAGATGGTGGGCCAACCCTTGTTCTTAGAGGAAGAGCACAACAAGTACCAATTGGCCCCATTGAATGCAAGTCTACAACTAGCTTAAGTATCACAACATCAACAATTCGGGAGAGTTGGCAAAAAAGGAAGTTCTGGTGAGACAAATAGTCGACCAATGCAATCCCCCCAAATACATCGAGAAGGTTGGCCAAAAAATCAACCATGATAGATGCATAGAGTTCTTGAGAACTTTCGATGCAAGGAAGAACAACAGCACAATAACCATCACAGGAAGGAAGGCTCATCCAAAAGGATAGAGGTTGTGCTCAACCCTAAAATAGTGGAGAAGGCTTTAGGGTTTTCCAACACATAGGGAAAGAGACCAAAGAGGGATGTGCATGGCATTCAGAAGATGCTGAAGATAAAGGTGCACACCAATGATGGGATCAATCTAGCAGATATCCCTAACCCCGCTATCTAGTTGCAGGCCAAGATGGTGCATGCTTTGTTCTCTAGTCATTGACACAACACCCTCATGGACTGAATCCTAGTGCCATTGCTTGAAAGTATTGTAGCAAGTCTCCCAAATGAAGTAAATCTAAATGCCTACGTTTGCAAAATGATTGAATTATTGGCCAAGGCATTATCATTGAGCCTGTTTACCGCAGCACAGAGGAACAGAAAATGGAGCAGAAGTGCGGGAAAAATGGAAGAAGGAGACAACCAAGAAGGCACAGGACAAAGGAAGGAAAATGCATCCTAGATGGAGGTCAAACCCTGAAAATTTGAATGATTTGAATGACGGTGTCGCCTCGAGAAAAGAAAAGAGTAAAAGCGCGCCATTAAATATGAAGGCGCTCCCGAATCCTTGTAAAAAGAGTGCCGGGCTCACTCTTATGCAAATTGTATGCATTAGTGGGAATGGGATAAGCTAGAATGGTGGGAAATAGGAAAAGAGGGCCTAGGCTAATGGCCGGCCATGTAAAAAGTGGGGATGACTGCCCAAAAAGTAGGGCATATATATAAAGTCCAAAAGCGAATGAGAAGCTCATTTTGGGGTGTGTGGCTAAAGCTTCTTCTTCTTCTTGTTCTCTTATTCCTTACCTTCATGCTTGTGCTTGAGTGAGGGATTGAGGGAGTGTGAGGGAGTGAGTGTGTGAGAGTGAGGGATCGTGGAGAAGAAGCTCCCCATCTTCTCTCTTCATCTTCCCTTCTCTTCTTCTCTTCTCTTGTCTTGCGTGGCTATGGAGGATGGAGCTTGACGGAGGGGGCTTGAGGCTGCTTGAGCTTGCCACAAGGATCGTGGAGCTACCGGAGTGCAAGAGAGAGGAGGGAACTCGATCGAGCATCAAGGTAAGCTCACTACACCCACAAGGTAGGCATTGCACATCGGCTATGTGAGAGGTAGCCATGGCTGCTCGGCTTGAAATGCTTGATCAATAAGTGGTCCGTAGGTCTCAGGGTAGAGCTCTGTAGCTCCCCTCCTATAGATCCAAAGACCCATAGGAGGTAAGTCATCAGTCACCACAACCTAATAGGACTAGAAAATGCATGCATCAAAAGCATCCATGATAGGGTTCAGGGGGGTACTCATAGCCATTATCCAAGAAGCTATGTGGGAAACAAAAAGGGAAGAATAAGTAGGGGAGATGTTGGAGAGATCTCCCATCCAAAAGTAGCACCTCTCTCAGTCCTAGAAAGCCCATTAGCATCTCCAAAAGCTAGAAAAGTGGACAAAGAAGCGAGCAAGCCACAAAAATAGAAGATAGAGCGAGCCGCAAGAAAGAAGGAAACTCAACTCTAGGCACAACAGCAACATGAGGAGTCCAATAAGTAGATCATTAGTGAGCAAGGCATGGAGGTTTCAATCCCATCAAGCTAGGGGGTGTAGAATAAAATCTTGCCGAAAATTCAAGCAAGAATAAGAAGTAGGAAGAAGGGGAGGAGCACTTACGAAAGGTAGAAGAAGATACCATAGAAGGGTTGCAGAGGAAGCTATAACTTACAAGACTAGCCTTGCAATATGGCCTCCATGAAAGAGTGACAAAAGAGCGCACCAACTTGACCATGGAGAAAAAATGAAAATACCTGAGCTAGGCTAAACTCTTGACCAAGGAGTTGGAAGAATTAGGGTTTGGAGCGGCAAAACAATAAGCTCAACCATCCACTGTAGCTCCAACAAAATCGCCAAGCAAAGAAGAATTCGAATAGGGCCAAGATGAAGAAGAGCAACTAGAGAGCTGAGCCTAGCACAGTATGATGTATGGCCATCCTCGAAGGTATGAATAACAGTCGCTTCACCAGCTGCAACCACCCTTTCCTATCAACTAACCTCTGAATGTAATGTTAGCATAAAGGGCTACTTGCAAAGTAGACCCTTTCTTAGCAAATATCTTCAGCCCCCTCGTACTATAGCTACTAAAGAGCATCAGGATGAGGCCTAATGTGCTCCCTCCTAATGAAAGAAAAAGACCCACATGAAGCAAAAGAAAAGGAACAAAGAGCTTTCTCATGTAACATTAGAGTGCTACAAACACTACACCTACAAGTTACGTGCATCCAGTCACCTCGATCGATTGGCTCTATGCTTAACCCCTAGCCCTCACTATCCCCCCACTTCACACTTAGGACATATCAAGAGTAGGACACACCTAGGGAGTTTGTGCTCATCTAGGTCAGTCTCCCTAAGTCACAACCATAGCACCTCTCCTTGTACACAAACTGGATCCTCAAGTGTGGGACAATATCACAGGCTTTTGTGAGGTTCAACCCAAATCCCAGTTTCATTGGCATGGACACCCCACACTGCATGGTGAGGTAGGCACACCCCCAGGTGGTGCACTTACTTTTCCTTTTTAGGTACATTTGGCAACCTACAATGAACTATTGATATCGGAGAACCCCATCACCCATTCAATCTACTCTCGACCTTGACAACCTCACATCCATCTCGTGATGCTTCTTCTCCACATCCAATCTCCACAAAGCCCCATCATCGACCCACATGGCCACCCTTTAGTCACCCGAGCCCTCATCAACAAGTACCAACAAGTGCCGTGGGATTGGTACTCAACTAGGAGGGGGGTAATGTTAACCCTAGTACAAAGAAAATTAAAAAGACACAGGGTAAAGCGAAAAAAGGTGACTAACTAAAGAAATAGGGGAAAAAAAGGCCAAAAGTGCAAGGATAACCTTAAAAGTTTAGGGCAAGTGCAAAAGAGAAAAGGTACATTTTAAAATACAAAGGCGCACCCTACATTTTTGTAAGAGAGTGTGAGGCTTCCTCCTGTGCAATTTGTAAATGTAGACATGCATGGGTGAAGGAACAATGTAAATAGGAAGGGAATAGGGACAGAGGACCTAGGCTAAAATGACTGGTCATGTAAAAAAGGGATGGGTGCCCAAAGGGGATTAAGTTTGTATATAAGGCAAAAAGTGAATGAAGAAGCTCATTCTTGTGTGTGGCCAAAACTAGCTCTCCTCTTCTTCTCCTTCTTGTTCTTGTTGCTTGCTTGTGCTTGTGCATAAAGAGAGAGGGAGTGTGAGGGAGTGAGTGTGTGAGGGTGAGGGACTGTGGTGGAGGAGCTCTCCATCTTCTTCTATCTTCTTCTATCTTCTTCTTCTCTTCTCTTGTCTCACACGCGGCAATGGAGCTTGGAGCTTGAGGATCGAGCAGCTTGCACCTTGGATCGTGGAGCTACCGAAGTGCTTGAGGGAGGAGGCAACTTGATCAATCATAGAGGTAAGCTCACTACACTCATAGATGCGAGAACATGTATGGCTATGTGAGAGGTAGCCATTGCAGTTGGCTTGAAATGCTTGAAACAATAACCAGTCCATGGGTCTTTGCAGTTGAACGTGAGCTCCCACACATTGGTTGCTCCTTCAAGTGGCTATAAGTTTGGAGCTTTTGTAGACCATTGGGCTAATCTTTCCTCTATCTTAATAAGTAGGTGCACTGTTCTCAAGGGGAGATGTCTCCTAAATTTAGAATCCTCATACACTTTAAAATCAAATATAATTGGAGCACTTTGTTCTTGCCTCTCACTATACTTGTGTACAAGTTCTTCTAGGCTCTCCCCTTGCTCTTCTATCACTTATATATTTAAAGGAGTATCCATTACTTTTTGTGGTTGAGCTTTCCATATCTTTAGGTTTCTCTTATAGGTTTCCCTCTGATTTGGGGTGGCATCTTTGGATTGTTGTGGATTTGGAACTCATAATTAGTTCCTTCTGGAGATACATCATAATCTAACAACTCTGCCCAATCCTCAAAAGGGGCCATCATTGAGGGTGGCTCATGTGTTTCCTCTATCGATAGTTGATGTCTTTCACTTGATGATGAAGAGGTAGGTACCGAGAATCCCATGTCCTTCAATCTATGTTAATCATACCCTGTGTTGTGAAGATGGGCTATCAATATTTTCTTTGTAGGCTCAAAAGTCAACAACTTGAATTTTGCTCCAAAATCATGCTTTTCCAATGCCATAATGGCCGCTCCCAATTGGGCCTCACACTCCTCAACATTATCTATCTAGAATTTTATAGTATTGGTTACTATCTCATGATTTGTAATTGGGTGTTGACTTGATGAATACTTATGAGTTCTCTGGTAAGGCTTGCCACCTTGTTCTATTTGCACTATAGTTTTTGCCAATTGTTTTAAAGCCTTCTCAGCCTACTTTTGCACTTCTTCTATCCCTTGGACTTGTAGTTTTATCTCTTCTAGTTCCTTGCTTCTATCTTCTAGTTGAGTGTAGAGGTCTTGTTGTTGCATTATAGTTTGCTTCAAATGCTCTTGGTATCTTTCTAGTAATTTATTGAGCTTGGCTTGTAATTATGAGTTGCCGCTAGGTATTCGAGCCTTCTCTTTCTTCAACTCAATGCACTATTGCTCTATTGGATTTCTCCTACATATACCAATTGACCACCTTGCTCATGAGAGCCAGTTGTCAAGTCATCTAGTTGCTACTCATCTCTTTTAGAGGAAATATCCTCTATATATTGTCATTTCTTCAATTCTAGGAACTCAACTTGCATTGTTTGAAAGGTAGACAATATTAACTATAGCTATGGCTGTCCTTCACTGACTTCCTCCTTCCCCCTACTAGTAGTTTCACCTCCTCTTGCCATCTATACATCAATCTTCCTTGCTAGCTATTCTTCCATCCTGCACATATCTTCCTCCTTTCTTTGTAGCTCTTTGTGTCTCCTACATAGATCTTCTTGAAAAGATAAATGAGTTCCTATGAGGAAATCTTCATATTCCTTTAAGCATGTTGCTTGCTCTTGGTGCAAATTCATCAAATCTTCCATTATAGTTGGAGTGAGATAATATTTTTCTTGTCTTGACCATCGTGCTTTTGTCATTTTCTCTTTCCTTGCCTCTTATTTGTGACTAGGTTCTTTTGTAGTGATGTCCTAGCCCTTATAAGCTATTCCACCACATTGTCAATCTGAAAATGATTCAAATTTTTCTTATGATGCTCCCAGACAATATGTCTTCCATGAGTCTTTTTAGAATCTTGCTAGTTGATGTACTAGATTTGCAATAAGTGAACATGGAATGGAGTACCTAGGTTGTGAATCTTAAGTGTTCATCTTGAATAGTGTTGAATAACAAGCTATCATTATTCAACTATGTGTTTTCATTCCACCTAGTATTGATCAATGTTGCCCTTTTTGTTGGTTCATACTTTTCTTCTCTCTTCTTTAGGCCTAGGGAAAGCTCCACCAATTCTAGTGTAAGGGCCCTGAGACAAAGTTTTCTTCTAGCTTCTTCTCTGATATTGATTGTTCCTATCTTGGCTTTTGGTATGAAGGTTTGAATGAAGGTAAAGCATCCTAATAATTGTGTTGGTCCACATATTTCTTTGACATAATTGGCAAGTCCATAGTTTGCTATGAGTTTCTTCACCATGTTGCTACTTTTGATCACTTTATCTAAATTTTCGAAAAGATGAAACTTTAGCTTCCTTACTCTCCATTGCTGTAGGTGACTAACTACCACTGTTGTTGTTCTAAAAGGGTGAAGGCATTATTCTTTTTATCATATTTGGCATCCCTAATTGCCTTGACTCCTTGCTGCGGTGCATGAATTGCCATTTGCACACAGAATCCACTTAAGTGGAATTTAAGAATTTGATCCATGATATAGAAAACAAAGCTAACTTTAGTACTTCCAAATCACCTTTTTTTTCCACTCTAGTTTTTTGTCTTAAATCACAAAATCACACATGACGTGTATGTGTGTGCTCTTTTTTTAAATAAAAAAGTTACAAATAATAATCCGTGCATGTTCACACATTTATTTACAGACAAGGTGATGTGTCACATGACGAGGGTTGCAAAAACCAATCATAAAAGTGAGGGTTATACTCAAAAGTTGCATAATGATCCATGTCATGCAGCTGAATGTCGATATGCATTATATAGGTTAGGACATATGTCAAGAAATCTCCAAAACCTATTTAGCTAGCAATATGAAGCTCTTCCTCTCACTAAGAAGTTTGTCTAGGTAAGGGTGGAGTAGAATATGGTCCTCTATCGACATGTTACGGGTCAACGAGGATCTAACGATGTACGGGTCACGTAAGTTGGATCGTATTTAGAGGTTTTGACTACACAACATTGTTCACTATTGGTCATGATCTAACAACCAACATGCTCCTAGTAAGCATGTAGAGTAAACCATCATTGGCAAGAACCCAAACTCAAATTTTGCAAGTTTATCGAGTTCTGCAAGATCCTTAGGTGTAGTTTCCACATAACTCCACTTAAAGGAGGTGCTGAGCCATTTTTGAAGGGCTTCCTCTCATGATATTTTAGTTGTGATCATCTCTTTAGCAATAGAAGATTTTTTGTAAAGATGAGTTTGGATTCTTCCCATGAGCATGGTAGATATGTTACCTCTTTCATAATGGTTTCATCTAAGAGACTAAGGTCTAGCCTTGCATAGCTCCAGGGAAAACAGGATGAAGGTGTTGTCTACCTTTTGAATACTCGTGATGATATATTCACTTGTCTTTGAGGCCATGTTAGCTACTAGTTGCAAAATTGATGGTCTTCTCTAAGCGGATCTTAAGCTAGGAAGTGGATTAGGTTTGGTGCAAGCAGTTTGGTTCATAGGGCTAGCTGATTGCATTGAGGTGATTGGCTGAGTGATTGCAAGGATGGGATTAGAGTTGAGTTTTGTGACAAGAGGATCTTTAGCCTCTTGAAGAGTGGGGCTGGTAGGAATAGTAGCTTTAGGGGGGCCTTACATTGTGTTCATAAGACTTTAGTGATGGTGAGGGGTGAGGTGGTTCCTATGTTTGTGTGTGCTGGTCCTTTGCATAGCATGGCTTGGATGCAAAGAGGGGGTCCATATTTAGTATTTGTTGAATTCCCTTATTGAGTATTGGCTTTCATCTAGAGTGTGGGGGCCAGGGAGCTCATTTGTAGACTAGTTAATGTTTCTTAGGCTTTTTACTGGAGCCCATGTGTTTTGTTTTCAATAGTATTTTTGTGGCTTAGGAGATGAGCATCGTGTGCATATTGTTTGGCTCCAAAGAAATTCTGGCCTTGTGGGTTTGAGATGTGGTTATTTAGGTAACCACACCCAAGTTTTTCCATCATAGAAGCCTTGTACTCTCAGTAAATCCTTATGGATCCACCTGGCTCCTTTTTGGCTATGGCATTACTATTCTTCTCTTGCTTATTGAGGCTTAAATTTATGCATTGGCTATTGGGGTTAAAATTGGACCTCCACATCATTGCATTTGATCCTTGGGACCCTTGGGCTATGTTGGGCAAAACTGCCATGCTCAT
The DNA here is from genome assembly GCF_053477565.2 of Lygodium microphyllum. NCBI lineage: Eukaryota > Viridiplantae > Streptophyta > Polypodiopsida > Schizaeales > Lygodiaceae > Lygodium > Lygodium microphyllum. The sequence goes on along the minus strand of NC_141135.1, from coordinate 48,911,802 downwards.
CAAGTCTCATTATTCCATTTGTGAGGAGCAATTGATTGAACAGGATGTTATCCACCTCCTTAGAGGTTATGTTGGGTGAATTTTGGAATGTCAAAGGCTTTGCTTTTACGAAAGAAGTACATGAGTCCTTTCTAAAATTTGTGATGATTGGTACATTGCACACTTCCAAGTGAATGCATTGAAGGGGTCAAAGTCAATTGTGCACTTGGTTTGCTACTTAAGCAAGTAGCGCAACAATATCTCACTTCCAACTCCTATATATAGGCAACATGGAGAAGATCAATAGGAAATTTTCAATCTCGATAGTTACCAAAACTTGGCACTTTCCTAATAATTCATAGGGTGTGCCTTTGTATGTGTTCACCTTGGCAATTGTTGGCACGAGTATGGGTTAGTTGTCCTAGACTAGTCCATCATTATAGGTCATGATGTTATAGTCGACTCCTTTGTCAATGAGTGCATCAACGGTACATTCCCTTTGCTGTAAGTTTGATTTTGAGATTGGTAGTAGGTATTGTCTCTTTGCTTTGAGGTTAGCTTGATAATTGTGACAACATGTATGGCAATTGGTAGTAATGCCATTGATGGTTCATGTAGTGGATGTATAGGTGGATAATATTTTTCAACTCAGCTCCACCATTGAAAAAGCCTATGCCTTCATTCATCACATGTGTCTCAAGTTTGACATTATTGGTTCTACTAATTGCACATATGCGGAAAGGTCTTAGGCCTTTGAATTTCAATTTCTACTTATGCCCTTTGATGGAGTAAAGCAACACAAAGTCACCTTTTTGGAAATATATTTGATTAACGTGTTTGTCAAACTAGGCCTTCTGCCATGCTTTCTTATAGATTAGAGCTTGCTTTGCAAGTAACTGGGTTTTGGATAACCATTCTAATTCCAATAGCTAGTCAATCCAAGCTTTTCAACCTTCCCACCTTTTCTGCAAATTTGCATGCAAGCTTGGAATAAAGAATTCAGCTGGCATAATCACATCAATGTCATATGTTAATTTGAAGGGAGTTTGATCAATCATTATGTTGGGGGTAAAGGCGCCTCCGCCTAGCTGCCTGTGTATTACTACACCAACAGTCCCGCCACTGCACACTGTAGGTGGTAGGCACCCATCATCGTCACTTTATTCTTTATTCTTTTAGTGACAGTCTGAATAAAGGAAGGCTCGGTCACACATTGTGATTGTTGGAGTTCCCATTTCTTGTCTCTCTTTTTCTTGCTCTTGCTCTCCCGCCATAGCTCTCAAGTCCAAGCTTCGATCCTTCTCTCCCTTTCAACTCGTATCAGAGCTTGGCTTCCCAACTCTTGAGCTTGGTTCGTGGCATTCTCAGCTCCCCATTGACTCCCCACTTGCATTAGGTCTCCTTCCCGGTAGCCATATTTGACTCCTTTAAGCTCTCGACACTCCCCGGCTTCCCGAGCACCTTCCCAGCCCCTTTGGGTATCCTCAAGGCATTTACACAGAGGTACTGCTTCACTTTTTATAGGGTTTACCTCAAATTTCAACCCTCTTGAAACAGGGCAGCTATTACACTCCCTGCTCTCATTTCATATGTGGGCTGCTCTCCCCTTGCTGGAGCTTGTTTGAGGCCTTCCTTGGCTTTAACCGGATCCCTCCAAAGATTGGCAACCATTTTTTGCAGCCCCAAGACCAGCATTTACAATTAGCGGAATCACGCAGCCCTCCCATATGTGTCTTCAGCATTGACAGTCACAACAGCAGCTCTCCCCCTCCATTGGCACTTGGAAAGGCTCCATTTCGGGCATATGAACATGCTTTGATGCTTGGTTTTGATGGTTGATGTGTTGGCATAGCATTTGGACTGATTTAACACTATTTTGGGACTGTCATAACAGTCCATAGGCAGTTTATGATAGTGTTACACTGACATTTGATGCTACAGCTTGTTTGGCATTGTCATTTGATGCCCGGTTGGTCCCGTTTGATGCCCAGATGTTAGGGGAATATATGCCTATTGTTTGGCAACCATTTGGAGCTAATTTTGGTGCTGAAATTCTCAGTTTTGAACAGTAAATCACTGCTGTACATAGTTGGGCTGAAGTCATTTTACTCATGTATGCTTATGCCTATGCTTTTCGGGCATATATGGTGATGTATTGACACTTGGGGCTCGACATAGAGCTTGGTTTTGATTCGGGATCATTGGTTGAGCTTGAGCTCACTTTGCAAAGAATTTGGATGCTCCGTCTTGGATGTATTTATGGCATATATGTTGCTTATGTCTGATCGGTCTTGACATGCTTAGCCTATGCCATTACTACATGCTAGTTACATTGTTTGGAGCCTATTGCTACTGGAGCTTGGTCTTGGCTTGACCTTGGATTCCCGGAGCTTACTTGAGCTATTTATTGGCTTGCCAGAGTTGTATCTTGGGATGTACTTGATGTCTTACATGATTATGGATGCTACATACGGATGCTCTATCGCCTACATGTCCGGGATGTACCATTGATGCTTGATCTTGGACACTTGTCATTGGTGCTTGTACATGATTTGTTCGAGCTTTGTTGCTTGATATTTATGGCTTTTGTGCCACTGGGAGCATCTTTGGATGCTTGACAGCCATTGAACAGGCGGTCTATGCTCTTTGAGCTTTTGAGACTATTTGGGATCTTTTACCCTTCAGGATGATGCATGGTTCATATGTCTTGGTTCCTCTGATGCTTATGAGCTAACTCTTTGCCCTCTCTTTGTGAGTTAACACCTACTTGTGTCAAGTCTTGGTAGTGGCAGGAACACTTTGCCCTGTTGACTGGGGGATGTGCCTACTCATGGCAGATGTTTGTATGACATGTTTGGGTGTTGGATTCATGCTTATCGACTGTCATATGCCTATGTTATGCCTGCATGATGCCGGCTTTGGTCTTAGCAGTATATCTGATTGACCTGGGATCCGATTTTGGCATTGTTAGCTCTCATTTATTGAAATCTGTAATTTATTACAGCAAGCATATATGTATGGATTGACATGGATTTTTCATGCTGAAATATTCTAAAATGATGTACTTTCACTAGTACTTGGTGGACAACAGCTTTGGTTACACTTTTCTCGCCATTTTCTCTCGATTTTGGTGATTTTTTGGTCATTTTCTGCAGTAAACAGCAAGCAGTTTTGAACTGCCTACAGTCTTCCAGCCTACATTATGGCGAGTTCGTCCACTGAACATGCTATTTTCAACATCACTAAGCTTGATGGCACGAATTACTCTTATTGGAAAATCCAGATTTGGTAGGTATTGGTGCAAAAATCGCAGATCAAGCCTTTGAGGTTGAGCGGGAATCCACCTACAGGAATGGCTTGAGCTTGATGAGTTATGCAAGTCCACTATTGTATTATCTCTCACAAAACAGGTTCATTACAATGTATTTGAGGAAGAACGGAGTGCATGGCAGTTGTGGGATAAAATCAAGAATCTCTATGACAAGAAAAGTCCAACAAGTCAATTGTATTGGCTGAAGCAGCTTAAGAATCTGTGCATGAAGGAAAATGTGACTATGTCTGCTCACTTGAGCCAGTTCCATGCTATACTCAAGAACTTGACTTCGCAGGACATCACTTTTGGAGAGGATGTCACTCCTCTTCTCTTGCTTGGTACTCTTAATGAGTCATGGGATGTATTCTACACTGCATTATGTGCCTCTATTGCTACCTTGAAATTATCTGATGTTGAGAGTGCTCTTCTCCAGGAAGAGGTTAACCGTAAGAATTTGGATGCCTCTTGTACGTCGCATGCTATGACAGTTAGAGGCAAGAATTCTACTCGTAAGTTTACAGTGAGCAGAGATGTTGTTTTTGATGAGATGAGTAGCTGGTATAAACCAGTAAATGTGATTGATGATGTAGATGCACAAAATGGTAATGTTGCACAGAATTCACAGCAGCAGCCACAAAATATTAGTGGACCTAGAGCGTCCTCTAGCAGTGGTTCACATTCTTCGCCATGGACAGGCAGATTGAGATCAGGAGAATCTTCTCAAAGCAATGCAGATAGTGGTATGCAGGTATCACGAAAAGGAAAAGAGAAGGTTGATCAGCCCATGTTTGATGTGAATGCAGGTCACTCTTATGTGGATGGTGAATCCAGTGGCTTAGAACAGAGCATTGATGATGAGTTGGGTATTCCTTCTATTGTTACACCTGGAGTAAGGAAGACCAGGGATGTTTTGAGAGCACCTGGGAGTGAACCTACTTTGCGCAGGTCTACGAGAGCTAGGTATCCTGTGGATAGGCTGAAATATGATGGATTTATAGCCATTCACTATGCATATATGGTCAAAGTGATACAGGAACCAGAACCCACTTCTTTTGAGCAAGCCATGGGAAAAGAAAAATGGGAGAAAGCCATGGATGAAGAAATGGATGCCTTGGAAGCAAATGCTACATGGGAATTGGTACCTTTGCCTAAAGGTAAGAATGCAATTGGCTGTAAGTGGGTTTATAAGGTGAAGCACAACGCAGATGGTTCTGTGAACAGATACAAGGCAAGATTAGTAGTCAAGGGGTATGCACAGACATATGGCATTGACTATGAAGAAACATTTAGTCCGGTTGCAAGGATGGCAACCGTAAGAGCAGTCATTGCTATGGCTGCATCAAAGGGATGGTCTTTACATCAGATGGATGTAAAGAATGCCTTCTTGCATGGTGATTTGCAAGAAGAGGTCTATATGGAGCAGCCACGAGGTTATGTGCATGCTGTTCATCCTGAGTTTGTTTGCAGGTTGAAGAAAGCTTTGTATGGCTTGAAGCAAGCACCTAGAGCATGGTCTGACAAGATAGGATAGTATCTTGTCACTATTGGCTTTCAGATTTCCAAGGCAGATTTCTCACTTTATGTGAGAAAAACAGAGAAAGGTATTATGCTACTTGTCATTTATGTTGATGATTTGATTATGATAGGTGACAGTGATGAAGATATCCATCATGTGAAAATGCTATTGAAGCAGAAGTTTGAGATGAAGGATTTGGGAGAGCTGCGTTATTTCTTGGGCATTGATGTGATTAGATCACCAAGTGGGATACAGCTCTTGCAGAGGCAGTATGGATTGGACATGCTGTCCAAATATGGGATGATAGGCTGTAAGCCTATTTCAGTTCCTTTGGACCAGAATGTGAAGCTAAGCACAAATGCAGGTGAGCTTCTAGAAGACCCTACTATGTACAGACGCATAGTAGGAAGCTTGATTTATATGACTATTACCAGGCCAGATTTGAGCTATGCTGTTGGATTGGTAAGTCAGTTTATGCAGGCTCCAAGGAAACCGCATTTGGATGCGGCTAGACGCATACTCAGGTATGTGAAGTCCACATTGTAGTATGGACTATTTTATGAGACTGGGGTTCAGATATAGTTGCATGGATACACTGATGCTGATTGGGCTGGTAGCATTTCTGATAGACGATCTACCAGTGGATATGTGTTCTCTTTTGGGAGTGCTGCAGTCACTTGGAGCAGCAAGAAACAGCTTACAGTTGCCTTGTCGAGCACAGAGGCTGAGTACAGGGGTGCAGCAATGGCTGCATGTGAGGTAGCTTGGTTGCATAAGCTACTTTATGATATGCATCAGTCTACAGATGGGCCAGTTGTCATTTATTGTGACAACATGAGTAGTATACACTTGGCAAATAACCCAGTCTATCATGCTAGAACAAAGCACATTGAGGTGCATTATCACTATGTGCGAGAGAGGGTTTTACTAGGTCTTATTGATCTAGTTTATGTCAGCACAGAGGATCAGGTAGCTGACATATTTACGAAGGCATTGGGCGCAGAGAAGCTGCGCAAGTTTAGAGACCTGCTTGGTGTGCAGGAATTGGGATTGAGCTCGAGGGGGAGTGTTGAGATATCGAGCTCCACTCCGATATGCCAAGGTGACCATTGTGCATTTATGTCACCGACGTGTCAGTTGCAGATGCGGTTGGTACACCGCCCATGAATAATAGCTAGATGACAGCTATCCTTATCTACTCTAGTTCGTGGCTCAGTTAGTATGCCACCTTAGTTAGTTGAGTTTGGTTTTGAGACCCATGTATAGGGTTCTTCTTTTTCTATGTACGAGAGTTCTTTTTGGCTTACACAACTAAGAAGAGGAAAACAGTTTTCAGCCTCCACCCTTGTGTGTATTCCCCCATTGTGCAAGCAAGAAAGCTACAAGTGAGACTCCTTCCTTCTCTCCCACAATCTTGACATTCTTAACAAAATCGGGAAGAGATCTAATCTTGTAATGCCAAGGCATGCCTAAGATAACATCACAGTTACCAATGGGTGAAGTAGGAAAGATTCTTGGTCACGGTAATCCCCAATTCTAAGATTCAACTTCCCTTGGATAGGAGTAGAATTGGTTATAAGTCCTTCAAATGCCAAACCTGACCCAATTGGTGTTCCCAATCAATCCGGTGGAATTTGTAGCCTTTCAACAATATCCATTGACAAAATTATCTGTGGAACCTGGATCAAAGAGTATCAAAACTCATTGATTAATAAGGGTCTCTCGACCCTTTAAGAGTTGTCTTTTCTTCTCATTTGAATGAGTGTTAGCTTGCACATCCGGAATAGAATTTGAGGATGGCAGAGGAGGATCTTTAACCACATTTACTTTCTTGGACAATCAGGCTTTATATGCCCTAACTCACCACAAAGAAAGCACCTTCCTTCCTCTTTGTACTTTTGTATCTCAGAGGGTGAGAGATACTTGTGCTTCTTCTTGTTACCCTTTGGCTTTGAATATTGGTCATGGGTAAAGGTAGGTCTTCTCATTAGTCCTGTCTCTTGGTTGATCATAGAGCTGCTCTTGTCTAGTTCTATAAGAACTCATCTCCAACTTTTGAGATGTACTAGGTGTATGCAAACTTTCAACTATGATGGCAGAATCCATCATGCGAGATAAGGTTTCATGTGGATACACCTTCATGGTTCTGTGTAAATGAGGGAGTAGGCCAGCTTCAAACTTCCTTTTCTTCTCTTCATCGCTGATCTCCATGAAATAAGTAACCTTGAGAAGAGTACACCAAAACTTGTCCACATAACTAGTGACCTTCTCATGCTCTTTTTGGGCTAGCCAATCCCACTCCTTCTTAACATCATTCTCAAAATCAAGAGGCAAGAACTGAGCATAAAACTTCTTCTTGAACTTTTCCCAAGTCATGGGTTTCCTTCCCTCCAAAATGAGAGTCAACCACCAATTGCTAGTGGTGTCTTTCAAGTGCATGCCTACATGCCTTAGCTTGAACTTTTCTGAGAAATTAGCATCAGAAAAAGTAACTTCAAATTGCCTGACAAAGGCTAATGCCTTAGCAAGATCTCTTTGCTCCTTTTATGGTCCCTCTTTGTCTGTTTGCGGATTGTACGAGACTTAGAACCAAGAGAGTAGAAATTAGAAGTTGATGAGAAGGAGGAGAAACTTGAGTAATAAGGAGAGTAGCTGGTTGCTAAGGGAGATGACTCCATCCTTATCCACCTCACTCGAGGTGAGGTCTTTTTACTCTTCTTGACCCAAGAGTCCTTCCTTCTAGAAAGCTTCTCAACAATTGGATGCTTTGCACCTTCACCATCAATTGGTGCAATGGTGTTTTTTCCAGTATCACCATCTTTTGGAGGATTCGGTCCTTCATAAGTAGCTTCTTCCCTTGTCCTTAAGCTTCCAATCAATTAATGCACTTCAGGAATTTCCAACAAGCTACGATACTCTATCAATTGAGCCTGTAATTGCTCACTTGTAAGCACTTCATCAGTGGCCATCTTTACCTTCTTCTTGCAAGGATCGCCTTTACTTTGAGAAAAGCAAAGAGACCTGCTCTTTGATACCACTGTTATAAGATCCAAGATACACACTCAACTTTCTTATATACTTAAAAAATATATGGTGAATATTATGCTGGCACAAAGGAAGAATAGATTAGACAATAGAAAGATGTAGAGAGAGAGAAAGAGGTAGAGAAATTGGCAACACACTAGGGACCAGAAGATGGGCCGGAAGATGGGCCAGTCCCCCCCTTGTGGAGTTATATTATTGACAAGGATCAAGCTCCTCCATTACACATAAGCCAGTTCTTACTTGTAGATCTCGGAAATAAGATCACGGTTCCTTACACGGTATAGAACCGGCTAATACTTGCACAACTTGAAAGTTGGCACATTTTGATCCTTCTTGAGTCTCCTTCTCTCCTACACAATATGTGTAGGGCTCTCCTCTTGGCGCTTGATTTCAGTAGAGCTTCCGCAGTACTTGGACATTTTCTTCTCCTCTTGGAACTTGATTTCAGTAGAGCTTCTGCAACACTTGCAACTCCTCTTCTCCTCGTGGAACTTGATTTCAGCAGAGCTTCCACAACACTTGATTTTAGTAGAGCTTCCGCAACACTTGCACCTTCTCTTCTCCTCTTGGATGCATGCAAAGTGATGCTTCCTTTACCTCCCTCACACCCAAGGAGAGCCTCCTCTTTTATAGGCTTTCAAGAGCTTCTCTTCTTGGAGAGAGACTTTGTTAACAATCAGAGACAGAGACAAGAGTGAAGAGACAACAGTCAGAACTGAGTGCTCTCCCATTCTTCCATTATCATTCCACACACAACTTAGTGAATGTACAACCTAAGGTCACAAAGGACCATTCACACCAAAGTAGTTAAGTCCTAAGCACCGAATTATTTAATGTCCGCATAGTGTGGTATAGCTGGACAACTGAAGTGTCGGTTATGGTCATACCAAGGATATTAGATCAAGCTTGAAGTCTTAATACTCCCCCTCAAGCTCAAGACAGCATATGCACACCAAGCAGCTGTCTAAAAACACTGAACTTATATTTACCCAAGGACTTGGTAAAGATATCCGCAACCTGCTCATCATCAGTCTTTATATGCATGAGATCAACTCATCCTGCAAGAACCATCTCTCTGATGAAGTGGTAGTGTACCTCTATGTGTTTCGTTCTGGCATGATATACTAGATTCATGGCCAAGAGTACACTACTCAGATTATCGCATAGTAACTTCACTGGAGCATCTACCTGTATGTCCCAATCAGCCATAAGCTTGAGCAGCCATGAAATCTCGCATGCTGCCAATGTAGCACCCCTAGACTCTACCTCAGTAGTACTAGACAAAGCAACCGTAGGCTGCTTCTTGCTGCTCCACCTAATCATGCCGCTACCAAATCCAAAATCATATCCACTAGTAGATCTACGGTCATATGAGCATCCTGCCCAATCTACATCCGTGTATCCAATGAGTTTCAAGGGCTTATCTCTGACATAAAATAGCCCATACTCTACAATGGACTTAACATATCTCATAATGCATCTAACTGCATCCAAGTGCGGCTTTCTGGGCTTCTACATAAATTGGCTTATGAGCTCTACAGCATAGCTCAAGTCAGGCCTAGTGATGGTCAAGTAAATCAGACTGCCAACCATCTGCCTGTACATAGTCACATCCTCTACTTCAGCTCTAGTGCTCATGTAGAGCTTAACATTCTGATCAAGAGGTGTATCCAATGGTTTGCATTCAGCCATGCCATACTTCTTCAGCATTTCCATGGCATAGTGCTTCTGCATCAGCCATAAACCATTTTTAGCTGGAACTACCTCAATGCCCAAGAAATACTTCAGTTCTCCTAGGTCCTTCATATCAAATTTAGATTTCAGCATCTTCATTACATGTTGTATGCCCAAGTCATCATCACCAGTGATTATCAAATCATCAACATATATGACTAGCACTACCAAGCCTTTGTCTGTCTTTTTCGTAAACAGACTGTGATCAGCCCTACCAACAGAAAATCCCAATCTCTGCAAGTAGTTACTGATCCTAGCATGCCAAGCTCTGGGAGCCTGCTTTAGCCCGTACAATGCCTTTTTCAACCTGCATACATAATGTTGAAAATCAGGGTGAACACACCCTTCCGACTAAACCATATAGACATCTGTCGACTAGGGTTCCGACCGAGTGGCCAAATGGCAAGGGGCCGAAGGCCGATTCTGGGCCTCGGCCCAGAAGCAATAGCTCGAACGGGCCGAAAACGGCGCGACGGAAACAATGCGATGCCTATCTTGCCCGATTCTTATGATTTACTCAACCCTTACAAGCACAAACCTCCAGATACCATCTAGGGGGTTTGAGGGAGGGATTCATATACCTGAATGGATCGGTGAGTGTGTCGGTGCTGCAATCGAATCACACGGCCTGGGGCTTTCTAGCTCTCTCAATCTCTTCCTCTCACACTGAAATGGCACAAATGAGTTCTCTTTTGGTCTCCCAGTTCTTATATGCCCCCCCAACTGTGGCGTTGACACCCCTGATCCCTCTCTTGTCGATCTTAGTCCTCACTAGCGAGCATTTTGTGCATTTGCATGACTTTTTCCCTATTTTTACCCTGTTTTGAAACAGTGAACCCTACCCTTTTCTGGTTCGATCTCCTAGCTCTAACCTACGCTAAATGCAACAAAAATCGAAGGCAAAAAACTGGAATAGATTCTCCATGCTTTCCAATTATCAAACAACCAAAATATCCAAAATACTTACTTGTTCCGAAGATTAAAAGCACCCAACTTCCTACCTATCTGAAGCTCTGTTTCGGGGATGAATACCCTACTTCGATGCTCGATGTGAGGTGCGCAAGTGCTCAAGCTTGAATCCGTTGGTCCTGGCAACGGAACCAAAATGTGGGAGCTTTCGCTCAACTGCCAAGACCCACGGACTGCTTATTGTTTCAAGCGTTTCAAGCGAGCTCTAATGGCTATCTCTCACCTAGCCGATGCACCGTCGATCCTACGAGTGTAGTGAGCTTACCTTGATGCACGATCGAGTACTCTCCTCTCTCTTGCACTCCGGTAGCTCCACAATCCTAGATGCTAGCGCAAGCATCCTCAAGCCTCCTCCATCTCCAAGCTCCATCCTGCATAGCCGCGTGCGCAAGAGAAGAGAAGGGAAGAGAAGAGAAGAAGAGGAGAGGAGATGGTGAAGAGCTTCATCTCTTGATCCCTCACCCTCACACACACTCACTCCCTCACACTCTCACACACTCTCTCTCAAGAGCACACACAAGCAAGAGGGAGAGAAGAAGAGAAGAAGAAGAGGACTCCTTTTGCCACACACCAAAGAATGAGCTTCTCATTCATTTTTCAACTTTATATACAAAACCCTAAATCCCTTCCGGGCGGTCATCCTCTTTTCCCCTTTTACATGGCCGGCCGTAGCCTAGGCCCTCTTTCCCATTTCCCACCATTCTAATTTACCCTATTCCCACTAATGCATACACTTTGCACAGGAGCGAGCCTGGCACTCTTTTACACCGATTTGGGGGCGCTCCCATATTTTAATGGTGCGCCTTTTCCTCTTTTATTGCCCTGGCCCAACACCAAAGCCTCTTGACGGTTGTGTCCAAATATTTGAATTTTTCGGGGATTGGTTGCCAGTCAAGGCGCCTTTTTTGCTCGTTTTCCTTCTTCCAAGTTTCCGCTCCTCTGTGCTGCGGTAACGTGGTCGGAAACACGGTAACAATGAGAAATTTGTATAGAGATCTAGTGATGATAGCATAATTCAAAACAAACTACTTATATAATCATGCATGATTAAGGAAGCATTGAACACCTATGGTATTCATAGGGGATGGAAGATAAACAATAACCTCCACTCAAGTCTAGCAATTTTGTTGTTTGAAACCACACACCCTAAGATAGAGTCATGTTTACCAAAAATGGCACGTGAAGGGGTTCAAAGAGACATGGTATTATTTATATTCATCTAAGGGCCCATTCTAGCTAGAGTTGATGTAAAGTGCACTAATAAACACTTTGAAAAACTCCCTTAGCATGCATTTTAAGATTATACATATAAATCTTTGGAAGGTTTGTGAAAGGGTGAGTAGGATGAGAGAGAAGATCATAAGAAGAAGCAAGAGTATGAGTTATGGAAGAGAGAGCAAGATCGGTGTGTGAACTTTTGACAGTCACAACTTGGAGTAAGGAGAAAAGTACAATATGTACATATGAGTACAATGGATGAGGGAATACATAATCTCATCCTATGTCCATCAATTTCCTAAGGAAGGCATTACATTCCATTTGGAGATTTTTAGTGAGCAAATCAATAGGATTCTTGTTTATAGAGATCTTGACAAGCTCTATATGATTGTCCTCAATCACCTCTCTAGTGAAATAATAGTGCACCTAAATGTGCTTAGTCTTAGCATAAAAGACTGAATTGTATATGCCAATAGGATGGCACTCATAGAATCTGTTGTATATTAGGTCTTCTTTGTCCAACATCAATATGATCCTGCACAATAGGCAACTCCTAGGCCATTGGATCACCAACAACAAGTATAGAGTGTCTAATGGGGGTTGGTTATATAATAGCAAGAGGTTCCTCCTGAAAAATCACCATGTGTATCTCAATCACCTACTTAGATTTCTTATTTATCTTATCCTCATGGAACATAACATCATGGCTATGGATAACTTTCCTAGCATGCACATCCCAAAGATGATAGTGCATCTCACTTGCACCACCATATCTAATAAATATGTATTTGAAAAACTTTGGATCCAACTCGCAAAATGCCCCACATCCAAAGATTCTCAAGTGTGTATATGAAGGAGGTTTACTAGATCATACATCCTCTACAACTCTGCCCACCACTGAAGGGAGCTCTCTAGCTCAACCCCCGAGACCTACGGACCGCTTATTAGTCAAGCATTTCAAGCCGAGTGGCCATGGCTACCTCTCACATAGCCAATGTGCTATCCCTACCTATGGGGTGTAGTGAGCTTACCTTGATGCTCGATCGAGTACCCTCCTCTTTCTTGCACAGTGGTAGCTCCACGATCCTTGAGGCAAGCTCAAGCAACCTCAATCCATCTCCGTCAAGCTCCATCCTCCATAGCCGCGCGAGACAAGAGAAGAGAAGAGAAGAGAAGAAGATGAAGATGAAGAGAGGAGGTGGGGAGCTTATTCTCCTTCGATCCCTCACTCTCACACACTCACTCCCTCACTCTCTCACACTCCGTCACACTCTCCCTCAAGCACAAGCAAGGAGATAAGAGAAGAGAAGAAGAAGAAGAATCTTTTTGCCACACGCCAAGAATGAGCTCTCCCTTTACTTTTCAGCTTTATATACAAGACCCTAAATCCCTTTTGGACGGTCATTCCCTTATCCCCTTTTTTACATGGTCGGCCATGGTAGGCCCTTTTTTCCTTTGCCCTAACTTCCTGGCTTAGTCCTACTACCCATCCATGGTTACAAATTGCATAGAAGGAAGCCTGGCACTCTTTTACAAGGATTTTGGATGTGCCTTTATATTTAAAGGTTCGCCTTCTTGCTCTTGGTTTTTTGCGGCTTCAATAGTTGTGCCTTGGACTCCTAGTGGTTGTTCCCATGCTTTTAGATTTTTTTCTGGGCCATTCTCTTGTGGGGCACCTCTTCCTTTTTTTTGCCTTGCATTTTTCCTCTTGATGCCTCTTTTTTCACTTCCTTTGCTTTGCAGTAAACATTACCCCCTCCTAGCCAAGTGCCAATCCCATGGCACTACTGGGTGGTGAGTTGGACAATGGTGATAGGGTAACCGGGTGGCTTTTGGAGTATGTATACAAGCCCTGGTTGAGGATGTGTTGGAGGGATTTATGCTTGGAATTAAAGATGGTGTTGGAGTGAGTCCCGCCAGGGAGCTAGTTGTGGTGGAGGTTTGCCTTTGAAGTTCATGATGGTGTTAAGGCAAGCCCCCTTCTTAAGGTTGGCCATGGGTGGATCTATTTTTTATTGAAAATTGAGTTAGGCAGATCCTCCTTGGAGAAGCCAAAGACGGTGGACTTGTCCTCAAGGTTGAGGATGCCACTGGATGAGTTTCTTTGTTGTGCCCTCTCCTTGAAGTGACACGATCTTAACCTACAAGATAAGGTTGTGCACTTCCTAAGGGGTATGTCTGCCTTATCATGTATTGCATGGTGCACATGCTTGTGAACTACGAGATGGGTCTAACATTGGGTAAGCCCTCAATGGTGTCCCACACTTGAGGACCTAGTTTGTACATCGATGCATGTGCGATGCATCACTTAGGGGGACTAGTTTGGGAAAATGTCCTGCCCTTGATGTGTCCTAAGCATGTGTAGTGGGGGATGGGGCTAGGTATAAAACCCTAGGTGTAGTGATTGTGGCACTCAACATTTTTGGAGGATCCACTGTTTCCATTTTTTTTTCAAGGATGGTTACAATGGCATTCTAATACAGGGGTGTGCTATCTTCCTCGAATAATTCACGAGGTGGTCTTAGGGAGTTGGTCAAAAAGGCGCGGCTCTACAAGTATTCCTTGATATTAGCATTTGCGTTAAGAGGTGTGGTTGACAAGAAAGGATGATTACACCTTGTAAAGTGATTATCGCTCATGTTTTCCAGGATCTTCATACAAAAAGATGGAAACAAGGTTGCCTCATCATGAGCCTAGCCATGGCGTAGCTATCTATCCCTAAGTTAATGTCAAAAAAGAGTGGGAGAAGATACACTTCCTCAACTGCTAGCTTTTGCTTAAGTAAAAACCTAATGGTCCTAAGGTAATTACAAGTAGTTATGAAGGCTAGGTCTGGGCAGGAAGAGAAATCCTCAAGGAAGTGGTTGATGGATGGGCACAAGTCCCCTGCTTTAAAGGTCATGCATTCCTTGGGAGTTGTTACATTAACATTGTAGATATTTGGGAAGTCTATCTGCCATGCACCCCTATCGTAATCCACTCCATGTCTGCAAGGGTAGGGCATGTAGAAAGGATCATTCCTTTCATTCGATAGCGTACCGTAGAAGTCCATCCATGCATCAGGATTGGTGTCCCAAATTCTCCTCTACCACTTTGGCTGTGCCTCATAGCCTCGGATGGTTTTGGGAACCTGATAGACCTTATCTTGCCAGAAGTCCACGGGTTCCTGCCTCCATTGTGTGATTACGATGCCCTACTCCTCGATCCATTGGTTTGCTAAATTATTTCCCAAACGAACGATCCTTTCCACTACCTCCAGGGGTAAGACTCGGTCTAAGGCTCATGGGTAGAGGAAGGAGAACTCGAAGGGTCAAGACTAGAGCTCATATTGTTGCCAGATAGTCAGCTCATGCAGCCAATTGACAGGATGGTGATCCTCGTGTAGTGGCATGGGCTTGTCAAGAAGCTATTGTGGCCATGCTCATGCTCTTTGCTGGTCTTGATCCATGAGTTCCCATCTTCTTCTTCTTGCAGCAATGATGCGCTCAAGAACCTAGGCACCCTCTGGCTCTTCTAGGGGTAGTTCAGGCAAGGGAAGACTGGGCTCTCCGATTTGCAGTTCTTCTCCGAATTCCTACTCAAAATCCAACCCTTCCTCGGTCTCTTGCTGCATTGTGGGTTGATGGACTGGGGGTGGATGGGACTGCTCTTGTTCTTTGAATCCAAGTTCCCTAAGCTCATCAGTGGAGAGACTAGCTTGTCATATGTAGTTGCATTGCTACTCCTTGGTTATGCATGTGCCGAGGTTGGAAATGCACACTCTTGTAGTCTATACCTCAAGACTCTAGTCATCACCTCTAGCTTCCTTTTCATTCTCTCCACCAAATCCTCGCTTTCAACTTGTGTGACATGAAGCACTGTGCTAAAAAATGCTTGCCTCCGTGCGTCGAAGCACACTTCCATGGCTTTTCTCTAGATTTCACGAGCACCCTTTCACACTCCGCCACTACCAAGTGCTCTGTTAATCCTCGCACTCTTTCAAAGTTGTGCCTCTCCCATTTTCGTGCTCTCTCTTCCAGATCTTCCTTGCTTTTTTCCATCTCTTGAGACAGCATCATTACCACATGTTGTGTTGCTCATTCCACACTTCCAACATTTGGGTCTTCTCTTTATCCCGACGGTTCAATTGCTCTTCAACTATTCTTCTTCCTTGATTAACCACCAAGAACTACTGGTGGGCTTCTGCGAGCCTTTCTAATAGATCTTCTGTGACTTGTGCTTGGCTTTGCAGTTCTGCTCAGTGCAGCCTTCTTTCGGTCATGGCCATAGCCATCAGTTCCTCCACTTCCTACCGGACGTTTCTCAAGTTGTCTTGCAGGCTCCTGGTGACTTCTTCTACGACCTCTTCATTCTCCTTCGACACAACTTCTATCTCTCTCTCTAGCCTTTTCTACTCCTCCATTGCTAACCACAGCCCGAATACTATGGCATCCTCCTATTATTGGCATTGTTCTTTTGATGCCTAGTCCCCTTCTTGCTGGCTCTCATGTAGTTCTACATTCATCTCTTCCACCTATGCCATCCATTGCTGGAGCTCAGCGTATTGTTGGATGAGTAAGTTGTGGCCCCACTGCTCTACCACTAGCTCTTGGGCTTCATCCTCTAGCCTTTGCCTTTGGCGATCTTCATTCTCTTATGCCTCCTTTTCCTTAGCACCGAGTTGCCCTTTTAGTTTTTTGGATTTCTTTCTGATGTTCCGCGGCTTGCCGTGTCATCTCTAGCCTCAACACCGTGGAAACTTCTCTTCCTTAGCCTTCTCTACAACCGGGGGCACTGTAGGTGGTGTTGTGGTGGTGAATGCTTCCAACCTTTACCGCTTTGGGTCTTGCCTTGATTCGGTATCTACTGCAGTCAGCCTTTTGACTCTTGCCCCTGGCACTATCTCTTGTACTTTCATGACCAAGAACTACATCATGGACATGAGCTAAGTGGCGTCCATGGCAAACACTGGCTCTTGTGTTGTGGCGGTGGTGGTCTGGGGCACGAAAGTCAAAGGGAGGGGATGTAGTGGGCCTTGCCCTTTCCTGCAACAACAAGGGCTGCTCACACACCACCGCTGGGCTTGCCTTTCTATCGTGGGCTCTAGGGGTTCATCCCTCCAGCACCATGGGTCTCCTTAATAGACCTGCACATGGCCTCTGCCATGTCTTCATCTTCCTTTCTCCTTAGCTCATTAGCCTCTTCTTCTACTCTCAATTTTCTCTCCTCCTCAGCTTTCTATGATTCCTCTCTCACCTTCTTCATTTCCTCCTCCTCTTTCCTATGTTCTTCTTCTGCCCTTTTGGATTCTTTTTGGGGTCTTTTCAACTCCGCATGTTCTTCCTCAGTCATCTCCTCTCTCCTTTGTTGTTGGGGCTTCATGGCCTTCTTCTTGGTGGTTTGCACTTTCTGCTCTCCCATGTCGCTAATGGTTTGCTCGCTTGATTGCTCTACATCAGGGTGAGGTGATTAATAGGGTGTCTTTCCCACTTCTTCCTCAACTTCTCATATGCTGGTTGGCACTCATCAATCCACTTGAACACGATCAGCAACTTATACAATGGTCTTGCAATTAATGCATAATTCAACATGAAGTGCCAATAATATTTGTTTGTGACCTAAGAAACATTGAACTCCCTTATAATCCTTGGGCGGCGGCAAGTCGACAATGACCTTGACTTTTGAAAAGTTAGTGGCTATGCCGTTCTTGGATACCACATGCCCTAGGATGCATCCATGCTTGACTCAGAACTAGCACTTCAAGGGGTTCAATGACCCTGCATCGTTCAAAGATTACTCGTAGTTTCTCCAAGTGTTATGCCCAACAAGAATGAATGCATAGGTCATCTACAAACACCTCTAGCTCTCATCTAAGCACATCTTTGAAGATGGTGCACATTAGCCACACTGAACGGTTCCAAGTGTGTTTATCAACCCAAAGGGCATCACGATGTAAGCGAAGACACCCCACTCAATGGCAAACACGGTTTTGTGCCTATCACCAAGATGTACTTGCACCTAGTTGTATCCTAAGAAGCCGTCCAAAAAGATGTAGGCCTCTTTGCCTGCTACCCTTTTGAGCATGTGCTCTGTGTATGGTAATGGGTAATTATCCCTTTTTTTCATAGCATTAACCTTCTTATAGTTCATGCACACTCGGATCTTCCCATTCTTCTTCATGACGATCACAATTGGTGATACACCCAGTCTGTGTGCTCTATTTTGTAGATGAATCTTGCCCTCATTAGCTTATCTATTTCCTCCTTCATGGCTTGGGCATGCCTTCCATTCATAGGGTACAGTCATTGCTTTATAGGCACCACATCAAGGGCCATTGGTATGCTATGTGTCATGGCTCTAAGGTCCACTCCTTTGAGCTCATCTAAGGACCGGGCAAACACATACACGTACTCTTGCAAGAGCGTAATGAGACTACTGGCCTCCTCCCCCTCGGTCAAGTTGTCAACTACTATAAACACATGCCGAGGCTTCTCACCTTGATTGGCTCACTTGTTTGTCCTTTTCTTTTCACCCCCAATAGGATCACTACCCTATCACCTTTCTTAAACTTCGTGAAATGTTTTGGTAGGTCTTGTAGATTATTCTGTTGTTCTACCTTTGATTCCTTAGTTTGTCCTCTCCTTTCTTCCTTTAATCGTTTGTGCCTTAGGTGGACTAGTAGGTCCCCTTGGTGCGTTTGGTCCTAGGAGGTCGGGGTATCTCTGGGTCACTTTTCATACTGACCTCCGATTTGGAATTAAACTCGCAATCCTTGCTAGAGAAAGGAGTTTCCCTTGGTGGTCATATCTCGATGGGTGTGTCTGTCTTAAGCAAGGGTGTTGTCGATGGTTGGGCTATCCTTGCATGTTTGTAATCTATTGGTCCCACGTGCTCCAACCATGAACAATTGCACTCCATCCACATGACTCCTCTCTCAACCCTGTAGGCATTCCCTCTTTTGGGCTTGGAGTCCACTCCTATCTACTCTATTACCCTTCCTTTGGTGTCGTATTCTATGGTGTCTATTTCTTCCTCACTTTCCTCACTAACAATGAGGCAGTCCTCGTACTCATTGTCGAAATCGTCACCCTCTATTTGCTCATCATCTCCTAGAATCTCATCTCTACCTTCTTCCTCCTCGGTGACTAAGGCCCAATTGTACAATAAGTTCAGATCGTGCACCTTAGTCCACTTCCACTTAGGTTCGTCTAACAGATCTCTGGGGGGGTTTGAGATTAGTAGCGGGATTGCCGGCCAATCTGCCTGTTACCTATTCTAGGATCTTGTGAAGTTTTGGCCTATTGCTAGGGATATGGAAAGAGATAGGCCTTGGTTGGCTGCTTGAGCGCCTAGCCATCACGTAGAGTGGCATTGAGGGCTCCTTCTATGGCACACTCGTGGTTCTAGTGGCCTACTTATATGTATCTTCTTCGTCCGAGAACGGAAGATCAATGGTCGCCAGGACGTGCATCCAATCTCGCTCATCCTCAAGACAAGGGATGTATTTGGTCAAAGGCCCATAAAAATTCCTTACTGGCTCATTGCCTTTAAGCATGGCAGAGATGGCATCTAGGTCGACAAGAGTCATCTTCCAAGTGTCCATCTTGACCCTTACTGCTTTCATTCAGTTTCCTAGGAAGATTAGACCATTGCCCTAGTCTTCAATGACTCAAGCGTTCCTCATCCAGGGTCAACCTATCAAAATGTCATAGTCCACTCCCTTCATGACGATGAAGTTCACAGAGAACTGGACACTCGTGATCTTCACTGATTGGCTTGGGTAACTGCAAGTCCAACATGAGATTGGATCTTGGATCAGCCCTGCGAATCCTTTGCCCCTACCTTTGCCTAACGCCATCACCAATACTAATCGATAGTCCATCAGGACTGTATTGCCCTCATCGACGTACGAGATGTAAGGGTTCACATAGGTTTTGTCTTCATTAGGCTCTTTCACATAGTGGACTAGAACATTGCTTGGTGGATGGGTCACGTAAGATCCTGGAGACCTAGGTATGCATATTGGGTTGATCTCCATCCTAGGGATGGCTGGTTTTGTGTCATTTGGTGCTAGGAGTGCCAGCTGGGCTCCTCTCCCAAAGAAATTTGGTGGCATGTTCCCTAGGTATAGTGTATTGTACTGCTAGTGGGCATACGGAAATCTCCTAGGCAACCTACAGTGCATGGCCTCATGGCCGAACCTACCACAATTCATGCAAGGCCTAGATCTAAGGTCATGGCACTCAGCTGGAAGGTGGTTTCCACCACAATGCACACACTTGACATGTGGTCACGTTGGCTTTCTCATCAATTCCTATAGTCATGTTAGCTCCATCCTCACCTCGGCTAGCTCATGGCCTTGATCTACACTCTTACCCTTGTCCTACTTGCTAGGGGTTGATCCTTCATTAGAGGTCGTGGTCCTCTCTAAGGTCCTTTGATTGGAGTTGTTGTAGTTCAAACTTCGAGAGCTTCTCTCTCTCAACTAGTCATCCACCCTAATTGCTTCGTCAAAGACCCTAGCTAACACATCTTGCTGCAAGCTAGAGTTACTCCTAAAGCTTTGTACAGTTCCTTGCTGGCAGATTCCATTTATGAACACAGTGGAGACATCTCTTTCATTGGGCCGCTTGTTTGTTGCGATTCTCTTGAAGAGACTTACACATGAGTGACGTAGTCCCTTATGTCCTCCTTGTCCCTTTGACTGACATTCATCAATCAAACTATGAGGTTATCAGAGTATGTGGGAGCTCTCGCTCAACCGCAAAGACCACGAACCACTTCTTATTTCAAGCGTTCCAAGGGAGCTCTAATGGCTACCTCTCACATAGCCAACACACCCTCAAACCTATGAATGTATTGAGCTTACCTTGATGCTGAAATGAGTTGCCTCCTTCACACACACTAGTAGCTCCATGATCCTAGATGCTAGCTCAAGCATTCTCAAGCCTCCTCCATCAAGCTCCATCCTCCATAGTCATATGCACGCAAGAAAAGAGAAGAGAAGAGAAGAAGAGAAGAGGAGATGGTGAAGAGCTTCACCCTCTTGATCCCTAACTCCCACACACTCACTCCCTCACACTCTCATTCTCCCTCTCTCAAGAGCACACACACAAACAAAGAGAAGAGAAGAAGAGAAGAAGAGAAGAAGAGAAGAAGAGAGGTCTCTTGTTAGTCACATACCAAAGAATGAGCTTCCATTCACTTTTTGAACCTTACATACAAGCCCTAGATTTCCATGGGCGCCCATCCCTTTTTACATGACCGGCCTTTGTGGCAAGGTCTTTTTCCTATTTCCCTTTTCTTCCCTCATGCCTTAAGCCTACACCCGTCTATTCCTTTACAAATGGCATAGGAGGGAGCTTGGCACTCTTTTACAAGATTTTTTAGAGTTTTTTGAGGCGCCTTCTATTTAAAATTGCGCTTTTTCCTCAGCTTAGCTTTTAGGAGCCGCCTCTACGCCTTTGCTCTTTTTCTGTTCTTTTTCCACTTTTTGCTTCATTTTTCTACCATCTTGAATTGAGGTTAACATTACCCCCCTCCGAGATGGGTGCTAGTCCCATGGCACTTCGAGGTGTTTGTTGTGGAAGGGTGGAGTTTGGGCCAGGCCTGGGGGACTCATTTGATTGTGAAGCTTCGGTAATGATTTGGATGGAGGAATCAAGGTGTGTCAAGTGGATGATGGGGGCCTCTAAAGTTGGTGGTTTGCAGCATCTTGTTGTACTTGGAAGGAGAAAGTGCTCAACCTAAGGGGAGTGTTTACCTCACCATGCGGTATTCGGAGCTAGTGCTAGTGGAATAGGGAGTTGGGTCTAACCCTAGGTAAGCCTGGGTGAAGTCCCACACTTGAGGACCCTGTTCGTTCAAAGGGAGATGCAGTGTGTGTAGCTTAGGTTGATAGGTCTAACCATAGGCAAGTGTTATGTCCTTAGGTGTGTCCTGCCCTTGGGGTACCCTAAGCGTTAAGTGGGGAGGAAAAAAGGGCTAGGGGGTTAGAAACGGGGCTGACCGACCAAGGTCACTGGACATGCCTAACTTGAGGATCCCTAGGTGCAATGACTGTGAGCTATCTGCTGCGACTTGCATGTGAACATGTCGCGGGCTTCTTTTTTTCTTTTTTTAAAGCCCTACTGAGGTACAGGATTCGGGTAGTGGCTAGTTGCTAGTTCTCGTCATCGGAAGGTGGTGGTGAAGGGGATTTAATGGAGTGACTCAAAAATTTTCGGCTCTACATGAAACACTTAAGGTTTAATCAGACCTAGAGAGGAGTCGTGGAGAGGAATGGGTGGTTGCAGCGGGTGAACTGACTGTCACTCACATCTTCAAGAATAGCAAGGCAAAAGGAAGGTAGAAGGTTGGCTCGCATCATTAGGTAGGTCATCGCATAGCTATCAATGGCGTTGGGGTCAAAAAAGAGTGGGGGGAGGCCATGTTCTACCATGGTGGGGTCTTGCCTAAGTAGGAATTGTAATAGCGTAAGATAGTTGCATGTGGTAATGAAGGCGGGATCTAGACAAGAGAAGAAGTCAGCAATAAAGCGAGTCATGGTGGCATCTAGGTTGTCGGAGGTGAAGGTGAGGGCTTGGGCTAAGGTGGTAGTACAGGGGTTATATATGACAGGGAAGTCGTAACAGCCATGGGTGTTTGCATCAAAGTCTACCCCTATCCTATGAGGATACACCATGTAAGTGGGGTCGTTTCTCTCAACAGGGAGAGTATTACAAAAAGCCATCCATGAGAACACATTGTCATTGCAAATGCGTCTCCGTGGCACTCGTATTTAGGCACGGATTGAAGCACTTCAAAAACCTTATCTTGCCAGTACTCCACATCCTCGGTGGCCCAGAGGGTGGGATTCTTTGCTCTTTCTTCCAGCCATTGTTGGCTTAGCCATCTTCAAATGCCAATCACCTCATCCACTATTGTTGGCTTTTAGTTCCCATTTCAGATCAAGGATTTCCTTTTGTTGCATAGCCATTTGCCTCATCTTTTCGAGATGGAAGGCTGCCATCGACTCCTTTTCTGCTTCCAACTCGGCCACCACTATCTTTCTTTCCTCCCTTGCCTTCTCTAACTAAGAGAGCAATTCATCCACATATTCATCATGGTTTGCTAATGGTGTCATAGTGATAGGGATTGGGGTGGTCAAAGCTTCCATCTTTTGGCATTTCGGATCTTGCCTAGACTCGGCATCTATGGCTGGCCTTTTCTGCTCGGTGGTTATAGTCTTCCCGCTCTTTCCTTGTGCTAGTTCCTTATTGATGAAATACTGCATCCACACCACAAAACTGTTCACATTGATGCTGCCCGGGATGCTTGGGGTGACAGTGGTTGCTTCATTGGTGGGCACCAAGAGGAACGGGATGGGATGGATGGGGGCCTTACCCTTGCCTTCGATGACCATGGACGGCATGACTTCGGGTGTGTGAGTACTTGAACCGGGTCTATCCTCGCTGGGTGGACTTAAAGTGCCCAGGCCATCGAGTCGGCTTTGTTGTTCTATGGACTGTGGTGAGTTTCTTTGGCCATGTCTTCCTCCTCCTATCTCCTCAACTCCACCTCCTTTTCCACAACTGTTCTTTCTCTCTCTTCCTCTATTTTCCTTGATTCTTCTGCCAACTTTTTAGCTTCTTCCTTCTCCTTCTTTTTCCTCTCCGCCGCCTCTCTTAGGGATTCCCTTTTGGCTCTCTCTAGATCTTCTTTTTCCTTCTTCTTGCCCCCATTCTATTTCTTCTTATGAGCTGTCTTTTTAGTGGGCTTCTTTGTTTTTTTCCATCTGGATTGAGCCTCCTGCTCCTCCTTCTCTGTCTCAGTTTCTGTCTTGTTGCTCGATGGCTCTTTCCCTTGGTGGGTCAGCAACCTATCTGAGGTCTCATCCACTCCTTCGTTTCCTTGTTGGGCTTCTTTTACAACCTCCTGGATGATGGCCATTTTTAGCACACTTCCATACCCGATGAAGGAGGCTTTCGAGGAAGGCTCTTTCCTCTCTGTATTTTTAGAGGTTGGGGATTCTCCACCTGCCTTCCAAGGCTAGTGCTTTGGCTGCTTTGTCTATAGTCTTATGCACATAGCCATTCCAGTCCACCTCATTCAGGGTGTGGACTGCCACATTCTCCAGCACATGCATACTAATTTGGTGCATGAGGGAGTTATAGAGTTGGCTGGAAAAAAGTGAGTGCACTAACTTTGCATGCATGCGGATCTCAACATCAGGGATATCCTGTATGTTGATGCCGTTGTTTGTCAAAACATCCTCCCTCTTCATCTTTAGCATAGCATACACATCTCTCTTACATTTCTTCTCTACCTTAGGCTCCAGCCCTAGTGCCTTCTCCACCAAGGCCTGTTTTAATGGCACTTGCACCTGTCGAGCATTGTCCCCTCTTCCTGCAGTCACTGTTCCGCATTCTTGGTTAGGGTTGTACATTCTTAGAAATTCCACACACTTTGTGTGGTCAGGTCCCTGTGCAAACTTCTCTAGGTACTTGGAGAGGTTACATTGTTCCACTACTCTCCTTGTGGCTTGCTCCTTGGCTACCACCTTCTCAAGGTTGTGAATGTTGTAGAAATTTAGCTAACTATAAGCACAGTTTTCTAAGCTAATGCAGTACTGCGTTCTCTCCTCCTCCGTGAAAGCGAGTTGGTGAGCGCAATCTTGCTAAATCTTTCATTACTGTCATGAACCATCATTCCCATTAGTGCTTCCAAAAGAGTTATTTGCTGAAAAGAAAGGCTTTGTGTTTGTTGAATGAAAACATTTAAGCTCCAACATAAACTTTCATTTCAGAATTTTTCACCCTTTAATTCAACATTTTCGTGACATTTTTCCTCAATCACAAATTACTGTGTTTATTTTCTTCCTACGTTTAAATGTTGACTGAGGTTTTCACAGCGATGTGTTTTTTCCTTATGTGTTTATGTGTTTGCTTGATTTTGATTGGTTCTAATTTGACTCACCCACCTTACGTTATCCCCTCCTCTTCCGGATTTGGGGAGAATCCTTCCTAGGATTGAAAGCTAGCATGCCCAGGGCTATCAGCTTACGGTCGAGTGTTTACTTTCGCATGAGCAAAGCATAGAAGTCTAGATTGTACTCCAACTGAGCATCGCGGTCTAGATCAAAGGGTCGGCTACCTCTGTGATGTAAGTAAGGACATCTGTTAGGATGTCACCAGAATTGATGCGTCTAACAATATGTAACTCTTCCTCTATCAGGAGGCGGTCAAGGTAAGGGTGTCCTTTGATATGCTCTTCTAGGGGTCGGTCACAAGTAGTTGTTAACACCCTATATAAAGTTGGAGCGACATAAGTTGGGTTGTATTCCGATGTCTTGATGGTGCGCCACTGCTCAGTGTTGGTTATTATTTGGCATCCATTGAGTTCCCATTACAATCGAAGAGCGTACTAGCTCCGTAACAATGGGGATTCGGTTTCAACAAGCTTTTTCAACTCCTCTAATTCTCGATCAGTGATAGCAAAAGAGGCTTGCTTATCATATGATGTGATGATCCATTGTTTGATAACTTGATCTATAGATATCTCAGTGCTGAGCAACTCTGTAGGAGGCTGAGTGGGGTGCTTTGACGAATGTAAATTCTAGTGTGTCCCATGAACAAGGCATTGTACAAACTTCTGTTGCAAAGGGCTCTTACAACAGGTCCAAGTCCAAGTGGTCGTAGCTTAGAGCCAGCGACATAAATGTGGCATCTAAGCATCTGAGGCAAGCAATGACATCATCCCATGTGTCTTTGGCTAGATCTGCGAACCAATGACAAGAATGATTTCTGCTCATAGGAGGGTCTAAGGTCTGCCGGGTGGTTGAGGTTTGACAGAACTAGAGAGTTTGGCAGCAGATAGTTGCGGGCTCGGTTGTTCCTGAGATTGTGGTTGGGTCGCTTGCCTAGTGGGCTGGGACGATTGGATTGTGAATGGGATGTCACTACTTGTGGATGCAGCCTCCTGAGTCTTGCTTGAGTTGCATGGGACTGGTTCGGGAACAACAGGTTGAGGTTTGGGCCGGTAGACCTAGTAGGTCTTCATGTGCATAATCAGTTGTGAGTTAATGTGTTGAGTGTTGAAATGACTTGTTTTTTGGCTGATTTTTGTTGTTTTTGAGAGCTGAATGGTTGATTTTATGAGATGATTGATTGGTTTGGAAGTGGTTTGAGAGTGTTTTGGATGATATTGATTGTGTTTTGGAAGATCATGATGTTTGTTGGTGGTTCTGTGATGTTCTGATAGGTTCTGAATGGTTTTGTATACCTTCTGTTTTGCTCTGTTTTGGTCTGTTTTGTTCTGATTGTCTTCTGTAAGGAGGGATGGAGTATTGATTGATGACGATTGAGATATTATGAAAGTTTATTGAATGGTTTGTGAGAGTTTGGAATGATTTGAGAGTAAGTTATGTGGTTTTGATGACCTTCTGTAGGTCTTCTGTAGAGCTTCTGCTTCTGTTCTGTTTCTGTTCTGTTCTGTACTGTAGCTGTTCTGGTATTGTTCTGTAGACTGTTCTGTATGCTTCTGTATGTGTTCTGATGGATGAGAGTGTAGTTTGGGAAAGTTTTCTAGCCTTGGAAAGAGGTGAATACAAGTGCAAAAGAGCTTAAAGAAGTGGAAGAAGTAGCTGCCAAAGACTCAAGTGAAGACTGGAGTGAAGTGACAGTAGTGAGCTATGAAAGGACACTGTAGTGGCTCTGGTGACTCTTCATATCAGACATACGTCTTGGGAGGGGTATCCACGACCTAAGAAGGATTAGATTATTGAGAGTGATTTTGAGATATTGTAGTGAGGATATGATGTATTATTGATGGAGTGACAGAGAGAGAGTAAAAGATAGCCAATTTTACTCAAACAGAGTGATTGTATATGAGAGATTGAGAGAGAAGACTATGGAGACATTGAAGATGAATACTATGTGATGTATTTCCATTCAAAGATGGTGTATTCCTTTGCTTTCTTTGTTCTATTGGTGGATTTTGTGAAGATGTTGAAGAATATGGTTGATTCTATCAAATCCGTGGGAGGTCTACATGATGCTGCATGAAGATTTGTTGTGCCTAGTGTTCTTTTCTTCATTGTGATCATATGAAACATGATAAACAAGTTTGTTGATGTTACAAGATAGATTTTCTTGCAAGAGGATTCCCTTTTCTTTGGTGTTCCTCTTGGGGCTCCATGTTTTTGGTGCGCAGCCGGGGAAACTTGCCATCAACAAGCACCAGAAGAGACTGCAAATGAAGGAAATGGCATTGCCAAGAAGAGAAGAATTCAATGGATGTTTGTAAAGTTCCTTCTTCCACTGAAGAGTTGGAATTTCTCATAATCAAATCCACTTTCCACAAGAAGTTCATCCCACAATGGCGGAAACACATCACCATCATGATGCATGCTCTATGTGGTGGACAGTTTCCTCTTCCTGTTGAAGCAGCAGAAACTTGCATCTTGGTGGCAAACTATTTGGGAACAAACTGAAGAGCAGAAATAGAGAGAATGACCATCCATGGAAGATTTGGCATTCATTGAGAAGTTTCCAGACAACATCAAGTGGGAGATTGTGAAGAAGCTTCAAGAGTCTTGGTCTGTAGAGGTTCACAGGGACAAGAAGGAAAAGAGTTGGAATTTGTTCGTGGATGCTCAACAGCAAGATACATGGGATGCTTGGTGTACTGATAATCTTCTGTTTGTTCAATTAGCAACCCACTGGAAGTTGGTAGACAGAGTGTTTTTCACAACATACACTGTTGAAACCATCAGAAGCTGACATTACTATGATGATGGCACCACCATAATGCTTAGACGTATGCATTTTGACACCTTCAGAACCGAATATCTTCCCCTGTGCAGTGGCATGAAAGCAGAATTCAGGGACGTTGAAAAGAAAGAAGTAGAAGAAATGTTGGCAAGAGAGTCCTACAGAGACTGAGGCCTTATGTTAACCCTCTGTGGAGCACTAACAACATAGTGGAGACAACCCCCTGATGAATGACCTCACTAAATTCAGGCGTGAAGGTTTTGAAGAGCGGATGAGAGAGGAATTTATGAACCTAAGTCAATTCTCTGGAGAAAGAGTAGAAGCTTTTGTCTCACGAATGGAATCCATCCTGAAGAGATGGACTAATCATAATGTAGATGATGGCATTCAGAAGGGGGTGTTTCTCAGAGGATTACAACCAGAAGTCCGTAAGTTTGTGGAGCTGCAAAGACCAGCCACCCTGCAAGCTGCAACAGAAGGTGCAAGATTGTACGATGAAGTGGAAGCTCGATTAGCGATGAATACAGTAAGAGGAGTCCTACCTCCTCTAATGCCAGGGATGATGTATCCACCAAATGTAGTTCCAGGGACTGTTCCCTATCCCTACCAAGAGATGCCCTCGGTATCACAGTACAGTGCACCAAATCCACAGTGGCCACAATCCATGCCTCAAATGATGGTTCAACCACAACAACAATGGTCCCAACCAATTTCCTCAATGCCAAATCAGCAGCAACAGTGGAATCCTACCAACTGGAGCCAACAGCCAACAGTTCAAACAGGAGCTCTGAATCAGAACCAGAACAGAGACCCCTCTGTAGCAGCCCAACCCGTTCATGCAGTGATTACAGAGACTCCTCAAAACCCTCCTGCCAGTGCCTCAGGAGGAGAAAGCTTGAAGGATTATTTATCCAACTCAGTTGCAAACATAAAAAAGGAGTTGATGGATGTGATTACAGAGCAGCTATAGACGTTGAAAGTGAACACAGCGAGCATATCCAACGTTGCAGGAGCAGGAAGAGATGTGATGCGGTCAAATACTTGGTGTGGTAAGTGTCATCAAGCAGGCCATTTAGCCACTGAATGTACACGAAAACCAACCATCCCTGGAGCCTTCTGTTCCTACTGTTTGCGAAAGAACCATACAGAGGACATTTGCTCTCTGAAGGAGATGCATGATAGGAGAAGAAAGGAAGAAGACTCAAGATTTAACTTGCTGGAATCTAAAATGACAACACAGGATATTGGACCCAAGCCTAGAGAGTTTGGTCCTAATTTCGGACCCATAAGATTTCCCTCCCAAAGTTACAGAGGAAGACAGTCTGGCGATGGTCAGAGATCAGAAGTGGAGTGTTACAGATGTGGAGAAAAGGGATATATCTCACCAAATTGTCCAAATCCTCGAAGGTCAGTGGATTACAAGCCCTTATGTAGTCGATGCAAAGGAGAAGGCCACACTGCAAAAGACTGTCCAAGCCCAGCCCCAGTGAAAAACAGTGCTACTGATAGTCCAGCCAAGGCCCAAGAGCCTACCTCCAATTTGGTGGAATTGGAAGTGGCTTCCATCACGCGTGCAAAGCAGAAGGAACCACCTATCCAGAAAGAAAATAACCCTTCTGCCAGAATAGTGAAGTTCAATCTTCCACCAGAAGAACAGAACAGAACAGAGCCTAACAGTGCCGTACAGAGCCCTACAGTGCCACAGAGAGTTACAGAGACAGTTACAGAGACAGGACCAGAGGTCCAGGATACAGAAGAGGAGGAAGTGCCACAAGTGGCAGAAGAAGTTCCTGTAATTCCTCTGTTGGAAGAAAGAGGGAAAATGAAAATGGGTGTTGCCCCATTCCCTAACCGGTTAGAGAAGCCAGTGGATCCTATTAAGGAATACGATCTAGTTAGAGATCTAGATACCTTTAAACCAAACCTCACATTCCGTCAATTATTGATGTTGTCTCCCAGTTGCCGGAAAAGGTTCAAAAGTATACTGACAAGAAGACGTGGTTTAAGGATTGCTCCCTCAATAGCAACAAAGTCCAACAAGGCTCCAGAGCCTGTAAAAGAAGTGGATGTGGCTAATGCTTTCTTAGATCCGGGTACTCCAGAGATTGGCGTGTGGATAGAAGGCTGCTTTATTTCAAATGCACTGATTGATGGTGGTTCATCAGTAAACATTATGACAGATGTTACAATGAAGGATCTAGGCTTACAAGGTGTGCAACCAACCCAATGGCTCATCAGACTGGCGGATCAGAGTAGAATCAAGCCTTTGGGCATTCTCCCATATGTGAAGACTACAGTGGCTGGAAAAGATTATTGGCTAACCTATTTGGTGGTGAAGCCAAACTCTTATGGTACATCTTATCCTCTGTTACTGGGCAGACCATGGCTTTTTGAAGCCAGAGCAAGGACGGATTGGTTCAAAGGAACCTTGACCTTGGGTAGAGGACCCAACAAAGTGGTGCTGAAACTGTATGGTTCTCAAAAAGGACATGGATCCACCTCCTTGGAATTATCTTCTGACTCCCCTGATGAGGCTACGGATGGAACGTCAGCAGACGAAGATGCTGTCAAACAGATCCTTCCCAAGAAAACAGTGGCACATTCCTTAACAGTGGATACTGTAAGCCGACTTCCAAAAGATGCAAAGCCATTATCAATGGGTGAATACTTCCTGCCTGAATCAGGCATGACTTCTGAAATCACTTCTAACAGTGAGATAGAAGCATGGATGTACTGCTCTCCCTGTTACATGGCCACATCAGAAGCAGAAGCAGAGACAGAGGCAGAAGAGGAAACAGAGAATCTATTCTTCTGTTACAGAGCTCCTACAGAGACAGAAGCAGAAGCAAAAGCAGAAGCAGAAACAGAAGCAGAGACAGAGACAGAAGCAGAAGCAGAGACAGAGATAGAAGAGGATGGATATGATATGGACGAAGAAGATTATGAAAGTGAAACGGAAGAGTCTATCCCACTTGAAGAGAATACATTTGAGGAAGAAGTTCCACAAGCTTCAGAAGCAGACGAGCTCATGCTATGGGACAGAATGGTGATGGTACCATTTGGTCTGGTAAATGGATCTTCTTATATGCAAAATTCTTATAAGACGTGGATTAAGAAGAACAAGCCGTCTTTCAACAGTGGCTCATGCCGTCCTAACCCATCCTTGCCAAAGAAAGATGATGATGATGCACCGTGCCAACAAGCACCAATCCCACCAACCCAACAGGCATCAGAGGGTCCCTGTTATGTAACGTTCCTGGATGTGTCATCTTCAGAAGAGGAGTCTTCAAGCCAAGAGGTAATTAATCTTGAAACCAAACCCGAAACGGCTCTTATCCCATTCCAACATCTTAAGAAGCAACCTAAGTCTCCACCAGAAGAAGAAGTGGATTCTAGTGGGACATCAGAAGAGGATACCACTCCCTTGAAGGAGTCAGATCTGTACCCAAAAGCAGTCCGCGGGACATTCATCCGTGAAGTAGAAGGTGAAAGGCAGTTAACCTTTGTGGATGCAGAAGGCACTGAACGCCACTTGAAGGTGGGTAGCAGCCTCCCAGAAGAGGAGTTGTCAACCTTGTACAACTTGTTGAAAGAGAATTTGGACGTGTTTGCGTGGTCTTACAAAGACCTAAAGGGGATTGATCCCACAATATGTCAACATCATATTGACTTGGAGCCTGATGCCAAGCCAGTACGGCAACGACAGAGGCGAATGAATCCGAATTATTCCACATTGGTGAAACCGGAGCTGCTGAAGCTTCTGGAAGCCAAGTTCATCTATCCAGTGGCAAATAGTGAATGGGTTTCACCCATCGTGGTTGTACCCAAGAAGAATGGCAAATTGCGAATATGTGTGGATTTCCGAAAGCTTAATTCCAAGACAAAGAAGGATCACTTTCCTATCCCTTTCACAGACCAACTGTTGGACACAGTGGCAGGACATGAGCTTTATTCTCTTCTGGATGGATTCAGCGGATATAACCAAGTCCAAATCGCAGAAGAAGACCAATCCAAAACAACCTTCACCACAGAATGGGGGACCTACGCTTACCGAGTGATGCCATTTGGACTATGCAATGCCCTTGCTACTTTCCAACGAGTCATGATGGCCGCATTTCAAAATCATCTGCACGACTTTATTGAGGTATATTTGGATGATTTTTGTGTCTATAGTTTGATCCGTGAACACTGGGAACACCTGGAACAATGCTTTGACCGATGCCGGGAGTATGGGATTTCCCTCAACCCCGACAAATGCATCTTTGGGGTCTCTTCTGGAGTTCTGTTGGGCCACATTGTCTCTGCACAAGGGATATCAACAGACCCTGCAAAGATTGAAAAGATCGCAGCTCTGGCAGCACCCACCAACCTCAAACAGTTGAGGGGATTCCTAGGCCATGTGGGTTACTACAGAAGGTTCATAGCCCATTTTGCGACAAAGGCAACTTCCTTGCACAAGCTCCTGAGGAAAGATGCAAAGTTTACTTGGACGGAAGAATGTGACAAAGCCTTCCACACTCTGAAGCAGTGTCTGATTGAGGCACCCATTCTACAACCTCCTGATTGGACGAAAGAGTTCCATGTACACACTGATGCATCAATTGAAGGCTTAGGTGCTGTCCTCTGCCAAAAGGGCTCCTCCAAGTTGGATCAACCGATCTATTACGCAAGCCGAAAAGTCACTGATAGGGAACGGAACTATACAGTGACAGAGCTGGAGTGCTTGGCAATGGTGTTTGCCTTGGAAAAGTTTCGCCATTACCTCCTATCCACCCACTTTAAATTTTATGTGGATCACGAGGCCCTGTCCTTCTTGATGAACAAAACAGATGTGAAAGGACGAATGATGAGATGGCTCCTTTTATTCCAGGAGTTCGACTTTGAGGTGATTACTAAGCCTGGTCGTTCCCATGTTCTGGCTGATCATCTGTCGCGTATCCCACAAACTGCAAACAAGGAGCAGGATGATCCAGACCTCCCTGATGCTTCCCTATTCTTGGTAGAAACTGTAACTCCCTGGTATGTAGACATTGCCAATCTGCTGGCAACCCAACAGTACCCTCCTGGTATTTCTAGTCGAGAAAGGAAGAAGCTCATGCTGGAATCAGCCCCCTACACCCTGCTAGGCGGTGCACTGTACAAGAAAGGCAAAGATGAAGTGCTCAGAAGATGTGTTGCAGGAGAAGAGATTGGGATTGTTCTGAAGGCTTGCCATGACGAGCCATGTGGAGGTCACTTTGCAGGAGAAGCTACAACTAGGAAGGCTCTGCTAGCAGGATATTGGTGGCCTACCATTCACAAGGATACCTATGATTACTGTAAAAGATGTGATATTTGTCAAAGAATGGGAAAACCCACGAAGTCAAGTGCCATGCCACTGCAACCTATCCTTCCTTTGAAGCCGTTTGAGAAGTGGGGCATCGACTTCGTAGGTCCGATCGATCCTCCTACCAGAAGGAAACAGAACCGATACATCCTTGTATGTATGGATTATGTTACAAAGTGGTGTGAAGCTAAAGCCCTAAAGCGGGACGATGGTAACAGCGTGGCCATGTTCATGTATGAGAATATCATCACCCGTTTTGGCAGTCCCTTAGAGCTGGTAAGTGATAGAGGCACTCATTTCCTTAATAAAGTCATGGAAGAGTTGACAGAGTTGTATAAGATCCGCAATCGCAAGTCCACTCCTTATTACCCCAGAGCCAACGGCCAAGTCGAAGTCACGAATCGCGTCCTCTGCTCGATTCTGACAAGAACAATTACCGCACATCGTTGTGATTGGGATGATCGACTTACAGAGGCCCTCTGGGCGTACAAAACCTCCCATAAAGCAGCAACAGGACAAACACCTTTCCAGTTGGTGTATGGTACAAAAGCAGTTTTTCCTGTTGAATTGGAACTACCCTCTTTGAGAGTGGCCATCAAAGAGCGTTTGGGGGATGATGATTCACTGCAACGCCGTCTCCTGCACCTGGAATGTTTGGATGAAATTCGTAGGATGGCTCTACAGTGCATGGAAGCCACACAAGCTCAACGTAAGGCTTACCATGATAGCTTCATCAAGCACAAGGAGTTCAAAGAAGGTGATTTGGTCCTAGCCTATGATTCACGCTTTGGCAAGTTTCCTGGCAAGCTCCAACAACGGTGGATGGGCCCCTATAAGGTACTTGCAGTCAACCCTAATGGTTCTGTCCAAGTGCAGACCGTTGATGCCTCTGATGATCCCTTTCTTATCAATGGATATCGCCTGAAGAAGTACTTCCCTCCTTGGGGATCTTGACAATTATGGTCACTTGATCTTTTCCCTCGTTGGCGCGGCATTGTACTTCTTATGATGCTACTTCTAATAGCCGTTCTTCAGTCACTCCTGATGAAGTGGACGCAACCCTCTGTCCCCTCAAACCCCCCTTCCAGCCTTGATCTCTTATCCATTATTTTCCACCAGCGACAGTGGCGAGGTGGGTTCTGACAAATGGTCTTTCTACCATTCCCTTGCTCAATTTTTTTTAAAAAAAGAAAAAAGGAAAAAAAAAAAACAAAACATATTCGTCATGGGAGAAAAGAACTTAGGTCCCTCTCATGCCGACCTATTCTTCGAGAAAAGGTGGAAACACCCTCGGGAATAGGGGAAAACAAGAAAAGAAAGAAAAACAAAAAAAACAAAACTGTTATGAGAGAAAAGGAAGCAATTCCCTGTCCTAGCAGGCCTCGTTCCAGGAAAAGGTGGTAAACACCCTTGGGCGGGAAGCTGGCTGTGGAAAAGGTGGCAACACTCAGCAGTCCAGAAAGTGGATTCATTAATTGATATCTCCAGGATCCAATTCCGAAGCTGCCTCCCTTGGTACGCTGTGTCCTGGGTCTCTCTGCAAAGTGACTACCTGTCCTCTAGCAGACGACATGTTCTTATCCAATACAATATTCGATTTGATGGCTACCTCCCTGGGTACGCCTCTTCAACAACTGATGATGCAATCTTCATCGACAAACAATCGAGTGATGTGAGCTTTCATCCTAACCGGATGGGGACGTGAGTATGGGTTGCCCTCTGTATCTATCAACAGAGAGTGAGACAGAGGGTGGGGCGAGAGACCAGTCTTTTTCCTTTAAATCAAATGAGAGGTGAGAAGTGTGAATGAAGTGTTGCACGCACGGGATGGGCCTCTCAATGCACAAAGCACAATTTGTTTTTGTGCACTGCACCATAAGGCTCCCTGGCTTTCCTTCTCGCACCGTATGCCGGCACAGGGTGGGATGCACAGTTGCACCATCCAATGCGCACAAGGCATACAACCTTTGCACAAGTGTCCGTGAGGATTACCTCAATGGGTTTCAGGAAAAGGCTGCCCTTCGGTATCTATCAACAGAGAGTGAGACAGAGGGTGGGACGAGTGTGACTGGAGTTTCTTCAATAACTTACCGAGAGGTGAGATTGAGGGATGTTACGACACTTGGAGTCAGGTATGTTTCCATTTCCCTATGCACCCACGGGATGGGTCTTTGCCATCATCACAAGACACATCACCCTGTTCTGTCCACTGCACTGTAAGGCTCCCTTGCCTTCCTCCTTGCACCTATGCTAGACGGGTTGGACGCACTACTGCACCATCAACTGTGCACCCTGGCATACTCCTTCTGCACCATTCCCCCCTTGTCGATTCCTCAACCGGGTATGAGATATGGGTTTCAATCCTTTTTCCTCAAGTGATATTAGTCATGGGGCGAGTGACTGTTCTTTCATTTCAATTGAGTGATTGTGAGTTGAGTGTAATATCCCTCATCATCGACGAATTTCCTGCGATTCCTTCAACCAGCTACCTCCCTGGGTGCTGTCGCGTGGTCCCTGCCATGACGAACGTGTGCCGAGAAGATGCCTTGGTCCCTCCCGCGCCGACAACCACAGTGGACATGCCGTCGACACTCAACCTTGATTCTTGACGAAACGGGCCAAGTTTTTCTAACCCTACACTTTGGTTTCTTCGTGATGGTCATGTTTTAAGTGTGGGGACGTTAGTGGATGGTCTGTGGCGTGGTCCTAGGTCCCTGTTGCTCGGTTAACCCTATCCGTTAAGGTCTTAAGTGTGGGGACACGTCCCTGCACGTCTACATTGCATACCCTTTTGCATATGCCTTACCTTGTTCATGCATGTAGGCCATGCCTTACTTTTACCCTGCTGGGGTCCCTTCCCACCCACCCTTGGGGCTCTTCCCTTGCAGTTTTTCTTCATTCCCTGATTTTGCGGTCCTGCCATGTGACTGCACCCTACGTTCACTGAAGTCCAAATCCAACCTTATAGCCCTGTTCCTCCCGTTGAACTGGCCATTTTTCCTTTTTACCTACCCCTGTTCCGGTGCACAGTTTTTGCGTTATTAATTTTTGAAGCATTTTGAGCAATTTAGCCGGTTTTCCATGTGAATGCGCTTTTCGTGCTTCGAAACTATGATCTGATGTCCTAGCCCTGCCAACCACTTTTCCACTGATATTTTTCCTTCTTACTGCGCATCATTCCGATACACGGTTTGTCCGTTATTAATTTTCCGGTTTTTTTAAAGCCTTTTTCATGCGTATTTTTGACATTTTTCCATGTGAACCTGCCCTATTTGCATCAGAATTCCAATTTGATTTGACAGCCGTGTCTCCTATGTCTTCCCCCACCTTTTTCCTTTTTCCTCCTCCCTCTTTCAACTTTTGGATTTTTTATTATTCATTTTTAAATGCATTTTCGAGAGTATTTTTGGAGTTTTTCGCATGTGAACCCCTTCTACTTCCACTGGAACTGCGCTTTAATGTAACAACCATGTGCCACTCCTTCTTGCAGACATTTTTCCTTCTTACTACATGTCATTCTGGTGCACGGTTAGTGCGATATTAATTTCCGATCCCAATTTCGGGTTTGTTTTTTGGGTTTTTCCCATGTGAGCGCGTCTTATCTCCGTCGGAATTATGTTTTGATGAGATAGGATTGTCGGGCACATCTTTCTGCACAGTTTTCCTTTTTTCAGCACCTCATTCCGATGCACGGATTTTTCGATATTAATTTTTAATTACGTTTTTTGGATTTTTTGCATGTGACCGCCCTTCCCCCCCCCCCCCCCCAAAATCCGGAACCTCCGTCCCGTATTTTCCTTGTTTTCCCCCTGTCGTCCTGCCCACCTTTTGTTTTTACGCTATTTCATTTTGACGTCCAGATTGGGAGTTATTAATTTTTCTTTATTTTTACGTGTATTCGCGCGCCCGTTTTGCACGTGAACGCGCCCTTTTTCGATTTTACACATCCCCACGCGCCCCGGTCGTGTCCGCATAACCCGTACCGTCATCCCAGCGTCATTTCAATCCCGTCACGGTAAATTTTTTTACCCCGCCCCGCGCATGTGCGCGGGACGAGGGTACGCGCCCTTGTCCCTGCCCACCCCCCTTGGGACCCCTACCCACCCTCCTTGGGACTCCCTACCCTACCCTACCCTTGTCCCTGCCCAACCACCCTGCCCACCCCCTACCCTACCCTTGTCCCTGCCCACCCCCCTTGGGACCCTTGCCCACCCCCTACCCTACCCTACCCTTGTCCCTGCCCGCCCATTGCCCCTGCCCACCCCTTCCCCCCAACCGCCCGACCCCTTCCCTCCAACCCTCTCCATCTCCCTCATCTCCCTCTTCTCCTTCCTACCCTTCTCCTCCATCCCCTCCTACCCTCTTCCTCCTCCCCTCTTCTCCTTCCCTCCCCCCTTACTCCTCCTCCTCCTCCTTCCTTTCTTCTCCCCTCCTCCTCGTTGCGCCGCCGCCGCGTGCCTCTACCCTGCCCGTCACTGTGCACCGTCGCCGTCCTCCTGACGCGCCGCCGCCGCGTGCCTCTACCCTGCCCGTCACTGTGCGCCGCCCGCCGCTGGGAACGTCGCAGGCCGCCTCCGTCGCTGGACCGCCGCCACCTCCCGTCGAACAGTCCAGTCGCCGCCACGCCCCCAGGAGTCGACGCCGCGCCAGCCGTCCAGTCGCCGCCACGTCACTTGTGTTGCCGCCCTCTTGCCTCTCTGCCGCCGCCACCTTCCTCCTCCTCCTCCTCTAACCACCTTCTCCACCACTAACCTAACCATGTTTGACACTAACCTAACTAAGGTTAACACTAACCCTAGTTAGTTAACCTTAATCCCACCCCCTAATTTACTAACCCTAGTTGGTTTAACCTAACCCTAACTAGGACTAACTAGGACTAACTAGGATTAACTAGGACCCCACTAACCCTAACCTAACCCTAGTTAGCTAACCCTAACCTAACCCTAGTTAGCTAACCCTAACCTAACCCTAGTTAACTAACCCTAACCTTAACCCTAACTAGGATCCCACTAACCCTAGTTACCATCCCACTAACCCTAACCCTAACCCTAACCCACCTTAGGTTACTTAACCCTCTTTAGGTTAGTTTCTACTAACTGGACTTAACTGACTTATTCAACCTGACTAACCTAACCTGACTTGACTTCCTGTGACTACCATGATTTACCCCCACTAACCAGACTTAACTGACTTATTTCTAACTGACTTATCTGATTAACATGATTTATGTGATTTAATTAATATTTAACTTCATTTTTCCATAAAAAAATTCAGAAAAATTTCTAACAATTCCCTTTGCTTTTTGCCAATTTTTGGGAGTTTGTTCGCTGGACTTTACCCACCCTAAAATTTCTGAAAATTAAACATTTCCTAATTAATTCCCCAAATTGCCAATAAATGTAGAAAATTCATTTAAAAATAGTAAAAAATTCTAAAAAAACTTCTACAAAATTCTACAAAATTCCCCTCACCTCCCTTGATCATTTTGCATTTATTGAACCATAAATAATCACAACTTAACACCCAAAAAAAACATAAAAAATAAATAAATAAAAATAACCAACTAACACAAACCAAATCCACACATCTGCTAAGGTGTTGTCGTTGTTGTTTCGTCAGTGGTCTTTACTTTTCCTTTACTGGATTCACTTCTTTTGGGGGACTCTTCCGTGCGCATTTCTGCATTACATACACACCCCTTCCAGGTATTTATTTTATGTGCTTTATTTATTTTCATTTCCCCCTTAATCACAAATTAATTCTTAAAATGAACTCTTTAATTCACCCACAGTTTCCACGCGCATTCGCACTCCACACACACATACTTTTTATTTAAAATAAACCCGCCGTTCACTTCGCACGCGCTACGTGCGCTACAGAGGCACTTTAATTTTTTTTTAAATTAAAATAAACCAGCCGTCACATGAGCACGCACTGGCAAAAAAGTGCTCCACATCACCTTAATTTGTAATCAATGAATTTGCATTTAGAGACCCAGTCGGGAATCGAAGTCGGGAATCGAATTAATGCACCGCTTCACCTAATAATTGGTAATTAAATTTATAATAAGGAACCGTCGTTTTCTTGCTAAGGTTTATCACCTAATAAAAATTCACCCATTCTTCATAATTTATTAAAATCAACCCTTCATTAAATTAATTCCCCCTCACTGCACTTAATTCCCTTTTTTAATGAACCGTTTCGTGGGCTGGGTGTGCGCAGTCATTAGCGTTATTTTCCATGGTCCAGTCCTGGTTTATCACCGATGTAGTCTTGATCTGTGTCGGATATGGTATTGTTTTGGTTTCCTGTCTTTGTTACGGTTACGAGTACGGTATGCAGTTTTTTTTTCTTTTATTGCCTGATACGAGGTTCAGGGTATTTGTCTGATGCATCGCATGAAGCTTTCAGTCGCATTTGTCTCAAGGTCATGTCGAATTTTTTCTAGGATGTGGTTTGCTTGGGGTTAGTTGGTCGAGTCACGTTTTCTTATTGGTTATTCTCTTATCCTTGGTTTTTTGTCTGTTACTTTGCAGGCATTCTCTCTGATTATCTGTGTTTGTGGTGTGTGTGTAACCATCTGAATGGCGCCTTCTCATGCTCCTCCCCCTATCCAGTACGTCCCACTAGTTAGTAGGGATTACTCTTCCCTACTTACTTTTGAGCCCCTCACGAAGGCGGGACTTACTGCTTTTGTGGCTACTCCTTTTCCATTGCTTCTAGAGGATCCGTCGTTATGTGATGAGTTCCTGGCCTCTTATAGCAAGAAGACAGGACTAGTCCAGGGACTTTCTATGACTTTGACACCTCGAGGCTTAGGGAAGGCTCTGTCTCTACCCTTCAAAGGTGAACCTTTTGTGACCACTCGTCAGCTCTTCTCTAATGAAGAGATTCTGAAGCTGTTGCAAAAGCAGACAAGGGAAATGCTGGATGTTAAGAAGGTGATCAACTCTTCAGGAGTTTCCTTTTCTATGATCACTGATCCCGTATGGAAGACGATCTGTCAGTTTCTTCAGGACAGGTTTATGCCTGCCAAAACGCCATCCCAGTACTTGTCCAAAGAGCTTTTCACAGCTTCCAGGATGGCGTTGAAAGGAGTTGCTATTGATTGGAGCACTTACCTCCTCACTAAAATGGATCAGCATTTTGTTAAAGTCGCCAGAGGTAATGTTACCAATGTCACATATGGATCATATTTGTCTGCCTTTTTGACCTATTCAGGTTTACAGAAGATTGTGCCTCCACCTCCTCCCTCAGATCCAGTACCTCCTCCTCCACCTTCAGATGAGTCCGAACCTATTGACATACAGGATGATGATTCTCCGCCTCCCCTGGTCATACAGCGCAAACGCTTGAAGAGGGTAGCGGATAAAGCTCCTTCCGTACTTCCTTCCGTACCTATCCCTGCTACTTCTGGCAGTGAACTCCCTGTGTATCTCACTTGTACTAACCTATTCAAAGCACATCGAGAAGGATCATTGGAGATCTCAGTTCCTTCCCTGAACAGTCTCGTCTCAGGAGATGCCATTCCTTTCCTCTGCAAGGATATTCAAAGTTCCATTGAGTTGTCAGTGACAGCCTGTGTTCAACAGTTGTACGCGTCTTTTTATGAAGAGCTCATGCAGTCTAAGGACCAATTGCATAAGGCAACATCTAAGTTAGCTTCTGCTAAGGATACCCTAGCAGATTTATTTAAGCAAATGGAACAAAAAACCCAACTGGTTGCCACCCAAAGTGATGAGATTTCTTCTTTGAAGACCCAATTACTCGAGGCTCAATCCCAGGTTACTAGCCTTTCATAAGAGAAGGAGAGGATGTCCAGAGAAGCAAAGGAATTCCAAGCTATCTTAGATGACAAACTTTCAGCTTTACAGATTGCTACTGACACAGTGGCATCCCAAGCCTCCCAAATCCAGCAGTTGCAAGATCAACTTGCAAAGTCCCGCTCTGTTCCTCCAAGCCCTAATGTTCCATTGATTCCTTCTCTTTCACAGCAGGACTTGGCTGCTCTTCAGAGACAGGCTACTTTGTGCCCTCTATTCCAAGATAAAGTGGAAAGATTGCAATCCAGAATGGACTTGTTATGGTCTACATTTGAGCAGTTTCACGAATATGTTCTACCAGACCATTCTTTCTTTGTCCACTACTACTTACAGAAGTTGGTTTTCTATATGAAGCTTTCCACGATGGATTTACCTTTTCCAGAGGATGGCTGGCGTGGGGCTTGGTCTGCTGAGTTGTTGACAGAGGTAGTCAGGATGGTCTTTGAGGATTCTGTCACGCCAGATACCATGTTGATGTCATACATGTATCTACGAGGAGACTTGTTAATTCCAGATGAGGTGGATATGGCATGGTATGTGGGAGATGTGGTCTTACAGACTGTTTTGTATCTCAACCATTTGGAGTTGCGCATAGCTGATATGTTCCAAAGTTATTCCTCCAAAGTAGCTGATTGTCATGATAATTCGTGGCATCCCATGATTGATTCAGTGGTCCTAAATCAAAGATAAAACACAGCTCCTACCTTTGCCCAGAGCGCTAATCAACTGAGGATGGATCTCTTAACCTATCTTTCCAAACATAATCCATTTGATGCTACCTTCTTTGATGCCTATCATAAACGATCTCTCTTAGGACCTTCTGTTCCTACCCTCCTCTATTATCAACTATTGGCTCACCGCTATGCTATATATCTTTCCCTTTGTCAGTCTAATTCCACAATTATTTTACCCCTTCTGTTCCAACCTTCATCTTTCCCTCAAATTCCCATTTTTACTTACTGTTCCTTTATTGAGGATAGGGTATTTTCCCCTTCTCCACCCTGTCCTTCTCCCTCCATTAATGTACCCTCCACATTTCCTATTTATCAGTTAACACCGTTCCTTAGTGATTCCTTACAAATTTCTGCCACTCCTTCTTTAACCTTTTCTTCCTTTTATGATTTTTCCTATCCTTCACTTCATCCACTTTTCCTTATTCCATTACCCTCTCCTAACACTTCCATATCTCAACCACCTCAGTTGGTTAGTGACTGTGACGGGTTTGATAATCAGATTTCCAGAAGAAGGGGATGGAGTTTGGATGATTGCCTTACAGGACCGCAGATCAATTGGCCAGTAATTCCAGGAGAACGGACAGCTTCCAGTCAAGCTTATCAGAACTATGTTCATTTTGCCCAGCAGTATTCACAGTCTGCAGATCCCTCAGTGAGATTAACTGCTCACTTTGCTTGGTACCTGGCGTATATGCATAGGCACTCTCATAATGATTCCAAGCCTATTCCAAAGTTGTGCATGAATGTCAATGTTAGCATTGATTCCCAACAGCTGGATATATTGTATTTTCATGCCCTCTGTTTGCCTAGCAGATACCTGGTCCTGTTGGAAAGGATGTGCTGTCTCCAATTTTTTCAAAATCCTCCTAAAAACTTTGTAGATGAATCCTTATCTATGGATCGTTTCCGACAACATCAATCTTTTAAGAGGGATCATCTTCATTGACACCTTTCCAATGTATAATGGAAGCTTTTTAATGAACAACTCTCTTTTTGAAGGAGTCATTCAGATGGTTGTGTTGTGTGTAGTGTTTGTGTTGTGAGTTTATTTATGTCAAACGAACGTGGTGGTTTCCTATTGGATTTCATGTGCAAGCTACATTTTGGAGAATTGTGGTGATGGGGTCGTGGATGGAGAGTTGAAGCAGATGCAGATGAAGAAGAAGCAAACTTTTATATCCTTTACAAATTTATTGTGATTTTTAGTTTAATAAGAGGTGTTAATGAATAAAGGGTTTTCCTTTCTTTGTATTTTTATATCAGAAACAAGTCATAAGTTGAGGTCGTGGTGGATGGATTCTTTTTTAGGAGATATTGACGATCAAAGTTGAGCTTTTCAATGCCCTTGTATTCCCTTTTTCCTGGGTCGCGAGGACGCTTCCTTATTAAGTGTGGGGATATGTTGAGTGTTGAAATGACTTGTTTTTTGGCTGATTTTTGTTATTTTTGAGAGCTGAATGGTTGATTTTATGAGATGATTGATTGGTTTGGAAGTGGTTTGAGAGTGTTTTGGATGATATTGATTGTGTTTTGGAAGATCATGATGTTTGTTGGTGGTTCTGTGATGTTCTGATAGGTTCTGAATGGTTTTGTATACCTTCTGTTTTGCTCTGTTTTGCTCTGTTTTGTTCTGATTGTCTTCTGTAAGGAGGGATGGAGTATTGATTGATGAAGATTGAGATATTGTGAAAGTTTATTGAATGGTTTGTGAGAGTTTGGAATGATTTGAGAGTAAGTTATGTGGTTTTGATGACCTTCAGTAACCTTCTGTAGGTCTTCTGTAGAGCTTCTGCTTCTGTTCTGTTTCTGTTCTGTACTGTAGCTGTTCTGGTACTGTTCTGTACTGTAGCTGTTCTGGTACTGTTCTGTTCTGTACTGTAGCTGTTCTAGTACTGTTCTGTAGACTGTTCTGTATGCTTCTGTATGTGTTCTGATGGATGAGAGTGTAGTTTGGGAAAGTTTTCTAGCCTTGGAAAGAGGTGAATACAAGTGCAAAAGAGCTGAAAGAAGTGGAAGAAGTAGCTGCCAAAGACTCAAGTGAAGACTGGAGTGAAGTGACAGTAGTGAGCTATGAAAGGACACTGTAGTGGCTCTGGTGACTCTTCATATCAGACATACGTCTTGGGAGGGGTATCCACGACCTAAGAAGGATTAGATTATTGAGAGTGATTTTGAGATATTGTAGTGAGGATATGATGTATTATTGATGGAGTGACAGAGAGAGAGTAAAAGATAGCCAATTTTACTCAAACAGAGTGATTGTATATGAGAGATTGAGAGAGAAGACTATGGAGACATTGAAGATGAATACTATGTGATGTATTTCCATTCAAAGATGGTGTATTCCTTTGCTTTCTTTGTTCTATTGGTGGATTTTGTGAAGATGTTGAAGAATATGGTTGATTCTATCAAATCCGTGGGAGGTCTACATGATGCTGCATGAAGATTTGTTGTGCCTGGTGTTCTTTTCTTCATTGTGATCATATGAAACATGATAAACAAGTTTGTTGATGTTACAAGATAGATTTTCTTGCAAGAGAATTCCCTTTTCTTTGGTGTTCCTCTTGGGGCTCCATAATGTGCCTGGTGTCTCAAGTCTTCTGCGGCGTTAGGCCTTGACACGTTGTATGGTGGGGTATGGTTATGTGTGAGAGTGGCACTTGATCGGTGCTCTTGGCTGCTTTAGACTTAGGGATCCATATCCAGGCATTACCCTCATAATAACCTTGCGCTTGCAATAGGGTCTTAGGAACCCATCACAGCTTAACCACCCGTCACTGTTTGTAGCTTTGTTTTGGCCTCCTAGCTTTTGAGGTTGTGTTGTTAGCCTTGCGAAGGCGTGGCCGATTGCTCTTCGGAGGTAGGTTCTGGCGTTTAGGCACCCACCTTAACTGGGGTTCATGGGCATTGACTTTGGTTTCAATAGTTGCTGGCATAGAGGCTTGGGAGGGTGTAACAAATCACAACCCTCCTCCTTGGACTTGGCTAAATGCATGTCTACCGGTGGCATTGCAGGTCTGGTGGGAGTCGCACAGCCCTTGCTGAAAGCCGACACTATGCAGACATTACCAATGGCTAAGTGGATATGCTACAACTCATAATCGACATTGCAGTGAGCTTGCTTTTTAAAGGTTTGACCTACATTTCCAGTGTTCGGCAACACATAAAATGTCATTGGTATGCTCTCAGACTCGATAGAAATTGCGGCCCTGCATTTCCCTAGGAGTGCATATGATCAACCCCCATATGGGCTCAATTTGGTGGTAGTGGGCTATAGTTGTGGTTTGCCAATATGGATCCAATGATCATGGGTCAAGACATTGAAGTATACTCCCTCATCGATCAAGGCATTGACAGTGCATGTTTGCTTGGTAGTGATTGTGATGTGGAGGTAGGCATGTTCTACGATTTCCTCATTTTCATCGTCAATCTCTATGATTGTGGATACCCATACTTTGATCGGCGGTTCTAACATTGGTGGTTCGTGCAAGGGATACGTGGGGGGATAATACTTCTTGATGCGACTACAATTGAAGAAGCCTATGCCTCGCCTTCCAAAGTCTCAAGTTCAACATTACCGGTTCGGC
Source organism: Lygodium microphyllum (assembly GCF_053477565.2). NCBI lineage: Eukaryota > Viridiplantae > Streptophyta > Polypodiopsida > Schizaeales > Lygodiaceae > Lygodium > Lygodium microphyllum. The sequence goes on along the minus strand of NC_141135.1, from coordinate 48,866,827 downwards.
TGATGACATGAATCTTGAAGGGCCCTAGACCTTTAAACTTCATTTTCTGTTTATGCCCCTTAACGGAGTACAGGAGCACTAAGTCACCTTGCTCAAAGTTGTGATGCTTGACATGCTTGTCAAACCAGCTTTTGCGTCGTGCTTTCTTGCAAATGAGCACATGGGTAGCTAGGAGGCGAGTTTTCGAGAGGCATTCGAGTTCAATTAGAGGTTTTGTCCATGCTTCCTTCCCTTCCCATCTTTCGTAAAGTGTGATCCTCAAGCTAGGAACGAAGAACTCTACAGGTAGAATTGCTTTAGTTCCATAGGTCAACCTAAAAGGTATTTGGCCTACAGCCATTTTGTAGGCTATGCGGTAAGCCCACAAGGCTGCCATCAGCTTGTTATCCCAGTCACTGTGCGAAGCAGAGACTACCTTAGTCAGGATGTTTACTAGAATTTTATTGGTGGATTCTGCCTAGCCGTTCGCGTGGGGGTAGTATGGTGAGGATTTTCGATGGATAATTAGAAAGGTGGATAGAAGATGCGTGATCACTTCATTAATGAAGTGTGTGCCTTGGCCACTAACCAGTTCGATGGGGCAACCGAATCGTGAGATTACCTACTCCCATAGGAACTTGACAATCATCCTCGCATCATTCTTTCTCATATCCCTTGCCTCTGCCCATTTCGTCAGATAGTCAGTGGCTACAATGATATACTTGGCTTGAGAGTATTGTGTCACAGGACTAATAGGTCCTATAAAGTCAATTCCCCACTTCTCAAAGGGTTGTCATGTAATTATCGGGGTAAGCTCCATTTGGTCATTGCGAATTGAGACCTTTGTCTGTTGGCACTTGTCATAGTGCTTAACGAATTGAGCCACATCGCGAAAGAGAGTGGGCCACCACAATTGTGATTGTAGCACATTTTGGGCTGTTGTTTTTTCGCTAAAGTGTTCTCTAGCGAGTCCACTGTGTGCTTCGGAGAGCACCTTGTGCATATCGTACTCGCATACACATCTGCACAACAATCCATCTTGCCCTAGCCTATACAGCTGACCTGCTCAACTAATAGGGTTGGATCTTGAGGATGAACCATCTAAGTCAAGCTTTCTCTCTTGGTCATTCAGGTAATCCATGCTCAAGCACTTGGACTATGTCATCTACCCAATATGGCATCAAGTCGGCTCGAAATAAATCTCTCTCGCTAGACAGGCTAAACAAGTGCACGTCTGGCAAATTATCCATGATGCCTCGTCCAGCGGCCTCTCCCGTGGGGATCCATGACATGTGTTCAGCCATGTAAGGATGTTTCCCTTTTCGTACAACCATAGAGAAATCAAATTCCAAAAGTAGAAGGCGCCATTGAGCTATGTGGCCTGTAGCACAAGGTTTGTTTACTAAATATAGCAAGGCTTGATGATCCATAAAGAAGGTGAAAGGAGTGGCTAACAAATAATGCCAAATTTCTTCACGAAAAATACCATGGCCAGACCTTCTCTTTCTATTGTCGAGTAGTTCATCTCGGTCTTAGTGAGTTGTCTGCTAGCAAAGCTCATTGGATAGTTGAGAGCGGAATTTAGGTGACGGGAAGTGCTTAAAAATCGCTAAAAATTATGAATATCAAGGGAAAAATATTCACCGTCAAAGGCGGCGGCTCGATCTAGGACGATTTTAAGCGTCAAAGTGCTTTAAAGGCGCCCGAGTGACACTTGTTGATTTTTCATAATTTTTCAGACAGTCGTGTGGGTTGACACGAGCTACTGGCCAATGCGGGAGGCTAAGCCGGACACCCAGGATTTTTCAGAGCTCGATTCCGAGTCCGGACGGGGAAATGGCCAAGAAACCGGTCAAGATACGAAGATGTGGACTTATTTTTGGGCAAAGTGGGCATGACCCTTGGGAGCCCAAGAAATTTTATGCAACATGAAAGTTAGCATCAAATCGTGGAGAGAGAAAGGGGAGGATGAAGGTGCCATACTGCGCCCGAAATTTGCGCTCCATGGATGATGATGCCATCTCCAGCCTGCAAGTAACCCCTATCAATGATCATTGCCCCTCATTCCCTCCTGGATGCCAATCATTTCGCCTACCTTTGCCCGTCAAATGATGCTCTCTTTGAAGATCTCTGATTTCAGTCTTTCTCTCTCCTCCCTCTCTCTCTTCTAAAGGCAAGTTCATGTGGGGAGAAGAAGGAAGAAGAAATAATGATGGAGGCTTGTCCGGCATGGATCGGATTGCTCCACGGGCTGGAAATGGTGATTGGTGATTGTGCTGGACATGAAGTGCTGTTGATTTCCAAATTTGCAGCCATGGACATGAAACCCGAAACACGCAAATAAGCGGTAATTTAAAATTTTCAAAGAAAATTTGAGATTCTATAGCTTTTGATTGATGAAATGTTGTTCATGTGGGCTAAAAATTGTTCATGTTGTTGTTTTCCATGAGTTCTTGCTGGTCATAATCAGAAAATCAAAAAAATATACATCTTGTGGTTCAAAATAATACATTAAAACACGAAAAACATGAAAAATCAAGGAAAAATGATGGTTTTTGGCATAAAAATGGGGAAGTAAATAGGAACATCAACTAAACTTTCATTTTTCTGCAAGAAGGAACTAAGGGCCATAGCCCATAACCTGTTTTGAATTTTTAGTAATTAAATAATGCAGAAAAATAAGGGAAAACACAAGAAAAGGGTGTAAAAACCCTAAAAAATAGGGGATACATTTTGGGTTTCGAAAAATAAGGATAAATAAGAACAATGGGTGTGAATGTTTGTGGGGACTGAAGCATGAGGATTTGCCTCAGTTCAACCCCACCTTCTTGTTCTAGTGTGTCTTTTTCCGGTTTTTTCACATAAAATGATGTCAAAATACCTTATAAACCTATCCAACGATGCAATACTTAAACGGGGAAGAGTAGAGGAGTTGAAATATGTCTAAATGCCGTGTGAAATGATGGGAAAGTTGCTGATTTCTATGCATAGCATTTTAGGACGGATGATAATTAAAATTAAGAGCTTAGTAGCACGAGGATCACCTCGGTGCTAGGCCCATGCAACGAAGCACGAACGGTAGTTGGAAACCATTAAAAGAATGTTTTCGCACTTGTGCACAATACTGTTTTACTAAATGTTTGAGCACTAGGCATCCACCAAATGCATAGAGCATGAAAAGAGTTTAGAAAGTATCAGTGATCAGCTCCTGGACATGCATTGCAATTGGTTTATTAGAACATGACCTACGATGAGAGGCAGTGAGGTACCCATGCTGTAGGTAGACGCGGGTCCCAAAGGGGAAAGAGAAGTAAGGACAATGGTACATTCCTGGACACGTTTATTTGGTACCTTGAGCGACTTTTGTGCGATGTGTCTATTTGTTGAGCGACGCACTGAGGAGCCACTCCCCAAGGTGGAGAGTCGCAGAGGGTTGACGGCATTTAGCCGTAGAAGGAACCCCATGTGTATGTGATTCGAGCCTTTTGGCTATGTGAAAGGGACTCCCTCTGAGGAGTAATATTGGGTTAGGATCAGTTGGACTACAACGTATACAAACGCAATGTTTAGGAAGGTAGAGATTTTGATAGACGCTCCTGGCCGCAAGGCCGAGGGGTTGTCTTGTGCGTAGTGACGAGGCCCGGCTAGTGCATGAGCCAGTGCCGGCCCGTTTTTTGATCCATCAGTGGTGCATCTGCCGGGAGCCGCTTAAAAGTGGCGGTTCTCGAATCCTGGTTGTTTAGGGACCAACTAGCAGTGTATGCCAAAGGATACTGAGATTGATCCGTTATTTATTGATAAGCATCATCTAGTAGAAATCCAAAAGCAAGAAAGAGACGAAAGAGCTAGGCGACGTGCTGAAATTTTTAGGAGATATTCCCCCAAGCGTAGCGGTGCTAAACCCTTACGAGGGAGTGGATCTAGTGGTCTTGGGGTCACAAGTAGTAAGTTAGGAGAAGGTGGAAGCTCTAGTGCTTCCCTTCCTTCTATAAGCCAGTCCACGTCAAGTACGGGAGGTGTAACCCCACCGTCCCCTATCCCTAGTGCAAATCCAATCCTCGTCATGGCGCAGCCTATTGCAATTCCAGCAGGAACGACGGATTTGCCGGCTCTAGGTTACCCGCTACCCATTTTTAATGGGTTAGTTGAGGAAGATGCGGAACTCCACATTAGGGAGTTTCAAAAGCTGATGTTTAATTGTCGCATCCAAGAAGAAGGACATTTAATGATGTTCTTCAACATGACTCTCAAAGGAAGAGCCACTATATGGTATCATGGTTTAGAAGTCGGAACCATATTGAACATTGATGCATTTTATGGAGCTTTTCGAAGGGAGTTTGCCCCTGAAAGGGGTGGACAATATTGGTTGCGTGTACTCAACGTGACCCGCCAAGAACCACACGAGGATATTCGTGCTTATGCGAAGAAGATAAAAGAGGTTTTCCGTAAGTTGGACACCTCTATTCCTATCCCCGCAGCTGCCCAATTGCAATATTTCCTACATGGTTTGGACTTTAATATCCAATTGCAGTTGAGTAGTGTTCCCTTGGGGGATATAGATACTGCCATTACACGAGCACAAGAGGTGGAATCCCGACTACAAGCGGCCTATGCTTCTCGAGGCAATTCAAACATGGGTTTAGTATTGGGAAATAATGTGGCAATGGCCAATGGCAGTAGTGGTCAAGGGATGGCAATGGCTAACCCTAATGGGAGAGGAAACATGATGCAGAATGTCCCTTTATTACCAGCTCCCCCTAGCATGTCGATGCCTACGGGCAGTCAAATGATTCCAAATGGTGGAAGCCAGGCGGTCAATTCTAACACCATGCCTGTGGCTCAACAACCAGTGCCTAATCGAATTGTCAGGCCGATGGAACGACATGGTAATGACCAAGGCTATGAGTCGAGTGCTTCCAATGTTCTTGGCGAGGTTAAGGACATGATGAAGCATTATACCGACATGATTACGGAGCAGTATCGGCAAATAGCCGTTGATGTCAACTTCCTTAAAAAACAACAAAATTTGATAGGAAGTAGATACCCAGAGGAGGGTGCACCTTCGAGGTTTAGTTGCAAATGGTGTGGTGGGCAGCACTATCCAAGAAATTGCCCAAATGTTAAGTGCGACATTTGTGGAAAATCTGGCCATTTAGAAGCTACTTGCTGGAGTAAGATCAGTTCCCTCCAGCGAGGAAGTCGGCAACCAGGACCTGTTAATCATCGTGCCCAAGGAAATGATTCCCAGCGAGAGGACGGGCCTAAACAAATACTTCAACGACCAAAGACTACAGTGGAGGAGCTACCAAGTGGTAGTGGGGTTAGTTTGATTGAGGCTGTACGCGTTAAAGATGCTGAAACCTCTAATCTACGAGCTGTCCTTACAAGAGGTCAAAAGGGTAGAGGAGCCGACAAGGATAAGCCTGTCGACGGAAACCCTAAACAAGGCGACAAAGGAACACAAGTTTTGGATCCTGCCATGGAAGGGGGACCTTTGAAGCTCGTAGAAAGTAAAGCCGATAAGGAACCACCAAAGAAGAAGGTGAAAGTTAAGAAAGAGGCAATAAAGCCAGTTCAGCGACCTAAAGAGCGGATGGTTTGGCGTGAAAAGCGAGCTCTATCGAGCTATCATGAATTCGATTTGGCGAGCTCTCTTTGCGAAGTCAAGCCGGATGTGAATCTTTACAGCTTATTAAGCTTTCCCTAGGAGTACGTAAGGAATTTAGAAAGATTCTACATACCGGGTATATTGTAGAACCATTGGGTATTGCGCGAGTTGGTGATGACTGGTTTGAGCATGCTGAGAAGCATTGCCCAAGGGTTGCAGCCTATGTCGATGGGATATTAGTAGATTATGCCATTGTTGACATGGGATCATCTGTTAACATTATGAGTTCTGAACTGATGGAAAGGTTGGGTCTTGCGATCCAGAAAGATACCTCCACAATTCTCAAAATGGCAGATGATAGTTTGAGACAACCGGAAGGCTGCGTTACTAAGGTCCATGTCATTGTTGCAAATGTAGAATGCTTGTTGGACTTTAGGGTGATTCGTTTTGCAGGGCATCCAAGTTACCAAGTATTACTCGGACGACCTTGGATCTTGCAAGCGGATTGCCAAGTAGATATACCTGCCGGTCGACTGATATTCGGCAAAGGTGCCCAACGTGTGGTGGTTGATGCTTATCCTGAGTCCCCGCAGAGTGAGAGTGCTCCTCTATCTTCTACAGAATTGGAGACATTAGAAGATTTATCTGCCAGTGGGACATCATCGAGTGATGAGTCCAAAGAGGGATCCACCACGGAGGACATCTATCAGATCACTTTGAATGAGCCGATAGAAGGCCAAGATCGTATAAGAGATGCAGAAGTTATCGAGCTAGACCTTGGTATGCCTGACAATTCGCAGCCAATTAAATTAGGTTCTATGCTCAGCTCAGCAGAAAGGGATGACTATGTAGCCTTGATCCAGGAATTCCGTGATATCTTTGCCTGGAGTTATGATGAGTTGAGAGGCATTCCTCCTAGTCTTGCTGTTCATACAATTCTGTTGAAAGAGGGCAGTCGTCCTGTACGGCAGAAAGTAAGGCGTATGCCTTTTGAATTGAGGGACGGGCTGTTTGAAGAGTTACAGAAGCTTCAAAAAGCGGGTTTGATTTTTCCTGTGCAACACACGGAATGGTGTTCTCCAGTTGTGATTAGAAAGAAGAAGAATAATCAAATCCGTTTATGTGTAGACTTTAGGGAGCTGAATAAGCAGACAATTAAGGACTACTACCCATTGCCATTTATTGACCAGATTTTGGATCAATCAGCGGGTAGGGAGATGTATTCGTTTATGGATTGCTTTGCAGGATACAACCAAATGGCGATTGCAGAAGAGGACAAGTTGAAAACAACTTTCATCACTGTATTTGGTACTTTTGTGTACCATGTGATGGCCTTTGGTTTATGCAATGCACCTGGTTTGTGGCAACGAATAGCAAATAAGACATTCGGTGACATATCCCCTGAAGAGTTGAAGGTGTTTATTGATGACTTAGGGGCTGCCACCGTGAGAGGAAGGCAGTTGATCATTCTAAGAAAATGCTTTGAGCGCTGTAGACAATTTTGCATCGCCCTAAACCCACGGAAGTGTGTTTTTGGAGTACCTTATGGGCTGTTGCTAGGTCATGTAGTCAGTTCGGTGGGAATTGCGACAGACCCCGAGAAGGTCAAAGTTATAGTTGCCATGGGTCCACCACGCACTCCAAAGGAAGTTCATAGCTTTCTGTCTTCGGTTGGTTACTACCGTAGATTCATCAACGCCTTAGCAGAAAGAACGTTGCCGCTTACAAATTTATTGTCCTTTAGCTGTTCGTTTGTATGGGGTGACCCTTGTAAGGTAGCATTCGAGGATGTGAAACAAGAGCTAGCAAGAGCGCCCGTTTTAAAAGCACCTAAAAGCGGTGAGGTGTTCTATATATTCTCAGCAGCCACCATGTATAGTATCAGCTGCTGTTTAGCCCAAATTTGGGAAGAGAAGTGGTACCACCCGATTGCTTTTGCTAGTCAGAAGCTAGGGGTATCCGAAATCAATTATACTTACATGGAAAAATTGTGTCTAGCAATGGTCTTTGGGACCAAGAAATTCAGGCATTATATTCTCTATGAGAAAGTCGTGCTTTATACAAAGGCGGAGGGACTTCGACTATTGATGAGTAAGTTACAGCCGCCTGATCGTCTAGCAAAGTGGTTAATCACTTTGCAGGAATTTGATTATGAAATCAAGAGTAAGCCACCAAGGTTGCAAGGCATCGTGGAATGTCTAGTGGACTTTGGGGAGCCGAAAGAATCTGTGGCTGAAGGTAGTGACATGGAGTTGTTACTTAAGATAGACACGGTATCTATTCCCTCCTGGTATACTGCAATAACGCATTATTTATCAACAGGAGAGGCGGGATCCGAATTATCTAAAGCTGAGAGAAGGAAAATTAAGCAGCAAGCGTTAAAGTTTGCTTTGATCGCAGGTACATTATATCGGCAAGGGGTTGATGACATCTATCGCCGATGTGTGATGCCTGACGAGGTGCCCTTCATTTTGGAAGAGTGCCATGATTCTGCTTGCGGTGGCCATTTTGCTGGACGGCTTACAGCACAAAAGGCTTTAAGAGCAGGTTATTGGTGGCCTGCCATTTTCCAGGATGCATTTGCGTATGTTAAGTGATGCGATATTTGCCAACAACATGATAGTCGAGAGAATAGGAAACGACCACTCACCCCTATTATGGCGATACTTCCATTTGAGAAGTGGGGAATAGACTTTGTGGGTCCTATTACTCCGTCGTCGACTACGCAAAAGAGGTACATCATTGTCGCAGCTGACTACTTCACAAAGTGGTCAGAAGCACGTGCAACAAGGAAAGATGATGCTAAAGAAACTGCTAGTTTCCTTTTAGAGCAGATAATATGCCGGTTTGGTCCGCCGAAAGAATTAGTGTCGGACCGCAGAACCCATTTCCTAAATAAGGTGATCAAAGGTTTGACAGAGTTGTGGCACATCAAGCATAACAAGACAACCCCATATAATCCGCAAGCTAATGGGCAAGTTGAAAGCACCAACAAGCAGCTTGTGGGCATCCTGTCCAAAATTGTGTCATAAAAGAAACGAGATTGGGATAAAAAGTTATACGTGGCAGTGTGGGCCTACAATACGACCTTCAAACGAGCCACTGGCCATACCCCGTTCAAGTTAGTATATGGGGAGAAGTGTGTCTTGCCTTTAGAGATTGAGCTGCCGACTATTCAGTTTGCCATCAATCATTCTTTGAGCGATGAAGACGCACTTTTTGAGCGCTTGATGACACTCGCACATTTAGATGAGCTTAAGTTGCAGAGCTTATTGCACCAAGAAGTGGCGAAGCGCCGAATGAAGCAGCTACACGACCTCAAAGCCAAGAAATACACCTTCAAGAAAGGACAGCTTGTTCTGTATTATGACGCACGACGTGAATTATTTCCAGGCAAGCTAGAGCCCAAATGGGATGGGCCCTATAGGATCGTTAGAATAGGAAAGAATAAATCCACAGTGTTGTTAGCTGACCTCGAGGGGGTAGAATTTAAAAATAAGGTTAATCTTAATAAGATTAAACCTTATTATTTCTGATTGCACTAATGCTATGACTGCCTTGCAGGTCTAGGAGAGATCGATCAAGCATCTGCAAGAAAATCGTGATAGAGGTTGATGGGTCGTCTGATCCCTTATTTAGAACACCCATATTTAGAACAGAGGTATCATCAGGGAAAGCTCGTTTGGTAGAGCAAAGGATACAAGGTGATTGAGCAAGAAGGCGGGACATTTATTTGGAAGATTAAGGTCTTCTGCCATCACTGCCTACAAATTTTGACGAGCATCCCTGTTGAATTCAATGACGATGGAGGGATGGAGCCTACAGTCCACCCGTTGAATATGCTGAATTTCGATTACCATAATTACGAGTAGAGTCCAGGATGGTGGGATATGTAAACCCTTTATGGACGTACACCTTGTACTTTGATGGGCCGTCCAGGGGTGCATGCAAAAAAGGAAGTGTAGGAGTTGTCATCCGAGACCCCCGACGACGCATTGTCACGAAGTTAGCTGCTTATCTCGGGGTGAATTTTACCAATAATATGGCAGAATACAAAGCCCTGATTATGGGTTTGAATATTGCGAAGAAGGGTGGTATCCGCCAGTTGTTGGTGAAAGGGGACTCTCAGTTGGCTTTAAATCAACTCAATGGGACGTACATGGTACGAAACCCCATCCTTTGTATGTACCATCATACTGCCATAGCCCTGCTAGACGAATTCGATAGAGTGTCTTTTCAGCTGATTCCACGGAATTGGAATCAGTTTGCCAATTCTTTGGCTAATTTTGCGTATGAAGAAGACCTCTTCTTTAATTGTGGCCCGTGTCCCGATATATCTATTGATGGTGAGACAGGACCCGGTCGTTTGTGGGGTATGCTTTCTGAACATGCCCTCTTTGGCAGACGATGGTTGATTTGGGTGATGCAGAGGGTAAGCGAGACTCATCTGCCTTTATTATCTTGGACCCATAGACTGATTCGACAACATGTGATGCGAACACCTCTTGCGATATATGCAGGAGGGATAGGTCATAATTTAATGCACTTAGTATAGGGCTACAAGCCCTGTTTCCCTGGGAATGGTATGCTTTGATGTCTATCATGGTTGTTTCCAGGAGGATGTTATGCGTAGTATTGTTGGATTTCATTAGGCCAAGAGGGCCGATTCAGTTTTGTAGTGAAGTGTTTCATTTCATTAGGCCAAGAGGGCCATTTCCCTGCCCAGTGCGGGTGCGTTTAATCGGGTTTTTGTTTTAAGTGTTGTGCTGGACAGATTTCGTGGTTAGTGGACTTTGGTGGAGCCTGGAGGAGCCTTTGCTGTGATGGAAGCTTCTTGTGGCCAATCCAGGTGATACCTCTCCTTTACGAGTACCTTTCTTTCCTATTATATGTGTATTTGTACTTGTCGAGGGGATACATTTTTGTTGGGGACCGGCAACCAAGGCATGAAGTCCCAGGTTTAGGTTGAGTATGTTTGAGGGAGGTCGGAGTAGTCATCGCCTCCTGTAAAGACATTGTCAGGCATCGAAAGACCTGTTTTAGAAGGAAGTCCTAGTGGCCATGTCCTGCTAGCCTGCTAGGCAGCCGTTCTAGGAGTTCTTGTTAGTAGTGAGGCAGTTAGAGAAGCCTGCTAGAAGATAATCATAATGATGCCAAGAAATCCTGAATATCCTAAAAGATGAATATAAATACGAAGGTGTGTAAAAAGGGGTTCTAACCCCTATCAAAGAAAAGGAAAGAAGTGAAAATATATAAGCAATTGCTCATTGCCTTGCGAAGGCCTGGTAGGTTCCTGGGGACGAATCCGACCTGGGGCCGATACCTTGTCTTCCTAGGGGTGGCTTCTTGCTGGAACAAAAAAAAAATGATGACAAAACAAGGAAGGTTGGAGCAAAAATAAAAGTGAGCGTTAAAAAAGGATTAAGTGTTGCCTTGCGAGGGCTTGGTAGGTTCTTGGGTGCTGAGACAGGTCCTGAGGCCGATGCCCTGTTCTCCTTGGGTCACTACGCTCAACTCCCTCCTTTTTACATGCCCAAGTATGATGGATAAAATAAAAACCCTAAAAGAAGCAATATACTGAAAGAAAATACTCTTTTATCAGGCTATAGGAGTCCTCGCCTTGTAGGAGCTCCTAGTTGTGTTGTTTTTAGATGGTAAGTAGTTCAGACTACCACTTAGGGCAACCTCTTTGATAGGTTTTTTTTAGTTTGGCTGGGTTGGAGCAGCCGGTTCGTGACTCACTTCGGATCTTCTATTAGATGATGCTAGGCCTACTCCTTGTGGATGTCATGCCTTGGTTCTGTCCAGGGGTAGGGGGAGCATTGTGCTGAGTTTTATTATATAATTGTTTTGTATCAGTTTGATGCTTCTTTGGTTGTTTATGTGCAGATATGTTCGTGGATTCGACGGGCTGAGTCATCCTATCCCATGGTCGCCAATGAGAGCGGAATTTAGGTGATGGGAAGTGCTTAAAAATCGCTAAAAATTATGAATATCAAGGGAAAAATATTCACCGTCAAAGGCGGCGGCTCGATCTAGGACGATTTTAAGCGTCAAAGTGCTTTAAAGGCGCCCGAGCGACACTTGTTGATTTTTCATAATTTTTCAGACAGTCGTGCGGGTTGACACGAGCTACTGGCCAATGTGGGAGGCTAAGCCGGACGCCCAGGATTTTTCAGAGCTCGATTCCGAGTCCGGACGGGGAAATGGCTAAGAAACCGGTCAAGATACGAAGAGGTGGACTTATTTTTGGCCAAAGTGGGCATGACCCTTGGGAGCCCAAGAAATTTTATGCAACATGAAAGTTAGCATCAAATCGTGGAGAGAGAAAGGGGAGGATGAAGGCGCCATACTGCGCCCGAAATTTGCGCTCCATGGATGATGACGCCATCTCCAGCCTGCAAGTAACCCCTATCAATGATCATTGCCCCTCATTCCCTCCTAGATGCCAATCATTTCGCCGCCCTTCGCCCGTCAAATGATGCTCTCTTTGAAGATCTCTGATTTCAGTCTTTCTCTCTCCTCCCTCTCTCTCTTCTAAAGGCAAGTTCATGTGGGGAGAAGAAGGAAGAAGAAAGAATGATGGAAGCTTGTCCGGCATGGATCGGATTGCTCCATGGGCTGGAAATGGTGATTGGTGATCGTGCTGGACATGAAGTGCTGTTGATTTCCAAATTTGCAGCCATGGACATGAAACCCGAAACACGCAAATAAGCGGTAATTTAAAATTTTCAAAGGAAATTTGAGATTCTATAGCTTTTGATTGATGAAATGTTGTTCATGTGGGCTAAAAATTGTTCATGTTGCTGTTTTCCATGAGTTCTTGCTGGTCATAATCAGAAAATCAGAATGGATCAAAATAATACATTAAAACACGAAAAACATGAAAAATCAAGGGAAAATGATGGTTTTTGGCATAAAAATGGGGAAGTAAATAGGAACATCAACTAAACTTTCATTTTTCCGCAAGAAGGAACTAAGGGCCACAGTCTATAACCTATTTTGAATTTTCAGTAATTAAATAATGCAGGAAAATAAGGAAAAACACAAGAAAAGGGTGTAAAAACCCTAAAAAATAGGGGAAAAATACATTTTGGGTTTCGAAAAATAAGGATAAATAAGAACAATGGGTGTGAATGTTTGTGGGGACTGAAGCATGAGGATTTTCCTCAGTTCAACCCCACCTTCTTGTTCTAGTGTGTCTTTTTCCGGTTTTTTCACATAAAATGATGTCAAAATACCTTATAAACCTATCCAACGATGCAATACTTAAACGGGGAAGGGTAGAGGAGTTGAAATATGTCTAAATGCCGTGTGAAATGATGGGAAAGTTGTTGATTTCTATGCATAGCATTTTAGGACGGATGATAATTAAAATTAAGAGCTTAGTAGCACGAGGATCACCTCGGTGCTAGGCCCATGCAACGAAGCACGAACGGTAGTTGGAAACCATTAAAAGAATGTTTTCGCACTTGTGCACAATACTGTTTTACTAAATGTTTGAGCACTAGGCATCCACCAAATGCATAGAGCATGAAAAGAGTTTAGAAAGTATCAGTGATCAACTCCTGGACATGCATTGCAATTGGTTTATTAGAACATGACCTACAATGAGAGGCAGTGAGGTACCCATGCTGTAGGTAGACGCGGGTCCCAAAGGGGAAAGATAAGTAAGGTCAATGGTACATTCCTGGACACGTTTATTTGGTACCTTGAGCGACTTTTGTGCGATGTGTCTATTTGTTGAGCGACGCACTGAGGGGCCACTCCCCAAGGTGTAGGAGAGTCGCAGAGGGTTGACGGCATTTAGCCGTAGGAGGAACCCCATGTGTATGTGATTCGAGCCTTTTGGCTATGTGAAAGGGACTCCCTCTGAGGAGTAATATTGGGTTAGGATCAGTTGGACTACAACGTATACAAACGCAATGTTTAGAAAGGCAGAGATTTTGATAGACGCTCCTGGCCGCGAGGCCGAGGGGTTGTCTTGTGCGTAGTGACGAGGCCCGGCTAGTGCATGAGCCAGTGCCGGCCCGTTTTTTGGTCCATCAATAGTCGAGATTGTGTTCGCCAGTTTGGCACAACACTACTCCTACATCAAATTTTGAAGCATCCATATGCATGTGGAAGGTAATGGTCCAATTTAGGGCTCGTAGAATTAGTGTTGTGGTTAGAGATGTTTTTAGTTTCTCATATGCGTGTTGGAATTCTTCAATCCATTCGAATCTAATCAATAGCTTGTACAAAGGTCTAGCAATCAATGCATAATTCAGCACAAACTGTCAATAATACCCCATATGGCCTAAGAAGCATTGCACTCCCTTATAGTTGGTTGGGGGTGGAAGATCAACAATGACCTTGACTTTTGAAAAGTCTGTGGCAATGCCATTTTTCGACACCACATGCCCTAGGATACATCCGTGCTTTACCCAGAACTGGCACTTTAAGGGATTCAGAGAGAGGTGATATAGGAGACACCATTCAAAGACCACTCGGAGTCTGTCTAAATGTTCTCTCTAGGTCGAGTGAATGCACAAGTCGTCTATGAAGACCTCTAACTCTTTCCTAAGCATGTCTTTAAATATAGTGCACATAAGGCATTGAAAGGTGGCTGGAGTGTTTGTCAACCCAAAGGGCATGACAATGTAGGCGAAGACACCCTACTCAGTGGCAAATGCAATCTTATGCCTATCGTCAGGATGCACCTGCACCTAATTGTATCCAAAGAAGCCGTCCAGAAAATCGTAGCCTCTTTGCCCGCCACTTTCTTGAGCATGTGCTCAGTATATGGCAATGGGTAGTTGTCCCTCTCAGTTGTAGTAGCATTCACCTTCTTGTAATTCACACACACCCTAATCTTTCCGTTCTTCTTCATTATAATGACTATGGGTGATACCCAATCTATGTGCTCAATTTCGTAGATGAACCCTGCTCTCATCAACTTATCGATCTGAGCATGTTTTGGATTCATGGGGTATGGTTGCTACTTGGCCGCCATTGCGTCTGGCGTCATGGGTATGTTATGAGTCACTACACTTGGATCTACCCCCTTGAGTTCTTCTAAGGACCAGGTGAATACATCTATATACTCTGGTAAGAGGACATCGAGACGTGTCTCCTCCTCCTCTATCAGGTCATCGACAATAAAGACAGGTCGAGGTGTCTCCCCTTCCTGGGCTAGGTTCACCTCCTTGACCTTAGTGGGTCCCTCGATGGGTTCACTTGTTTGCCCTTGATGTTTGGCACCTAGCAAGATCATTACCCTATCTCCCTTTTTAAACTTCGTAAATCTCTTGGGGAGGTCATGTGGTTTTCATTGTTCGTCTGCTCTTGCATTCTTAGACTATCCTGCCCTTTCTTCTTTCAAGCGTCTACGCCTCAGGTGGATGGGCATGTCTCCCCTGGTATGTCTAGTCTTGGGATGCCTCGGTATTTCTAGGTCGCTTTCTGAACTCCGACTCGGAATCAAACTCTCCATCTTTGCTAGATGAGGTAGTCTGACCCGGTGGTCGCAGTTCAGAGGGCGACTCTATCCTAAGCATTGGTGTGTTATCTGGTTGGGTTAGGCCTGCTTGCTTCAGATCTATGGCTCTTACATGTTCCAACCAAGTGCAGTCACAATCCACACGCATGACCCTTTGCTCTATCCTGAAGGTGTTCTTTCTCTTTGGCATGGAATCTGCCTACATATGTTCTATCACTTGTCCTTCGGTGTCGTATTCTATGGTATCTATCTCCTCCTCACTCTCATCAATGCAACAGCGGCAGTCCTTGTATTCATCATTGGAAGCATCTTCATCGACCGCTTGTCATCTCCTAGGTCTTGGCATGTCTTGTGTATTTGAACGGGGACCAGGGCCCAATTGTATCTAAGGTTTAGGTCATGCACCCTGGCCCATTGCCACCTTGGTTCATTTAAGAGATCTTGGAGTGGCTTGAAGTTTGCTGTTGGATTGCCTGCTAGCTTGCCAGTCAAATACTCTAAAACCCCTTGGAGCTCCCTCCAGTTGGTTGGCACTTGGAAGGTGACAGAGTTGGGTCTTCTGCAGAGGTTTCCTACCATCATGTATCTCAACCTTAATAAGTAGCCTTATTTTTGCTAGATAGTTGGATGATACTCGTTATCATGTCTCTTTTGGTAATTCTTTTTGGAAGATTACTAATGGAAACCTTGGTTTTTTCTAGATGTACCAAAGTTGGGAGTCTTTATCCCTTGCTTATTTCAAATTTATGAATCATGTATTGGGCAACATTGATCTTTCTCATGTATCTCTGTGGCATCATCATCTTGGTCACATGCCACTTAAAGGAATAAAAGTTTTGAATCATTTGCAATATCTTTCACTATTTGTGTTTTGATTCTTCTAATCAAATCAGTTGCTTATATGGTAGCAAGATTAGTAATGGTCATAAGAAGTCTAGCTCTACATGCATGGGTGAGCCATTGGCTCTTGTTCATTTTAATGTTTGTAATCCCATGCCCTATCTTTATTTGGATGATGCTCAGTATTTCATTATGTTCATTGATGATTTTTCACATAAAGTCTAGGTGTATCCCATAAAGCAAAAATCAGATGTTTTGATTACTTTTCAATGCTTTGTTATTTTGATTCAGAACTAGTTTATGAACTACCTAAGATTAGGTAATGGGGATGAGTATGTATCTTGTGCTTTTGAATAGTTCTATGATGATTGGGGCTTTAAGCATTAGTTGACCACTCCATATATCCCACCCTACAATTGTATGAGGACTATTTAGGAAAGGGTCCATAATATACTTAGCCATGTAGACTTACCCCATATATTTTGGGCTAAGGCACTTCATACAATAGTTTATTTGATTAATAAATCCCCTTGCATTGCTCTTGGTGGTAGAGTTATAGAGGAGGTAGAGTCTAGTAAAGCTCATTCATATGCATAGTTGAGAGTATTTGGATGTGAGGCCTTCTAACATATTTCCAAAGATAAGCACAAAAATTTTGATCCAAATCCTATCAAATGCATCTTTCTGGGATATGGTGATGGAGGTGAGATGCACTATCATCTTTAAAGTCCGAAAGCTAACAAAGTTATCCATAATCATGATGTTGTATTCCATGAGGATAAGATGTATAAGAAACCTAAGTGATTAATATGCACAAGGTGATCTTTCAAAAGAAACCTATTGCTACTATTTAGTTAGCCCCCATTAGACACCGTATAGTTGCTATTGATATTCATGTGGCCCAGGATCTCCCTATTGTGTAGGATCATATTGATGCTAGATAGAGAGGACTTAATGTACTAGCTTCACATCTAGTTTTGTGATGCTTTACAAGAGCCTCGTGTCCTTCTAATTGTTATGATCCCTCTATGGATTATGCCATGGTGACACATCTTAATGAGACCTCTATAGATTATGTAATGGTGACAAATCCCCATGCATTGCTCTTGGTGGTTGTTTACTGCAGAAAAAAGGAAGT
This sequence comes from Lygodium microphyllum, assembly GCF_053477565.2. Lineage (NCBI taxonomy): Eukaryota > Viridiplantae > Streptophyta > Polypodiopsida > Schizaeales > Lygodiaceae > Lygodium > Lygodium microphyllum. The sequence continues at coordinate 48,849,781 of NC_141135.1, read as the reverse complement.
GGAAAAAGAGACATCAAGAAGAAAAGTGCAAGGCGAAAAAAAGGAAGAGGCGCCTCACAAGAGAACAACCCATAAAAATCTAAAAGCTTGGGAACAATCACCAGAAGTCCAAGATGCAACTATCGAAGCCACAAAAAAGCCAAGAGCAATAAGGCACACCTTTAAACATAAAGGCGTAGCCAAAATCCTTGTAAAAAAGCACTAGGCTCCCTCATGTGCAATTTGTAACCATGGACGGGTGGTAGGACTAAGCTAGGAAGTTAGGGCAAAGGGAAAAAGGGCCTACCACGACCGGCCATGTAAAAAAGGGGATAAGGGAATGACCGTCCAAAAGGGATTTAGGGTATTGTATATAAAGTTAAAAAGTAAAGGGAGAGCTCATTCTTGGCATGTGGAAAAAAACTTCTTCTTCTTCTTCTCTTCTCTTGTCTCCTTGCTTGTGCTTGAGTGAAAGTGTGAGGGAGTGTGAGAGAGTGAGGTATCGAAAGAGAAGAAGCTCCCCACCTCCTCTCTTCATCTTCTTCTCTTCTCTTGCCTCACGCGGCTATGGAGGACGGAGCTTGATGGAGAGGGATTGAGGTTTCTTGAGCTTGCCTCAAGGATTGTGGAGCTACCGGTGTGCAAGAAAGAGGAGGGCACTCGATTGAGCATCAAGGTAAGCTCACTACACCCCATAGGTAGGGATAGCGTGTTGGCTATGTGAGAGGTAGCCATGGCCGCTCAGCTTGAAATGCTTGACCAATAAGCAGTCCGTAGGTCTTGGAGGTTGAGCTAGAGAGCTCCCTTCATTTTGGTTCCATTGCTGGGACCAACGGATTCGAGCCTTGAGCACCGCATGCTTCGAATCGAGCATGGAAGTAGGGTTTCATACTCAAACCAGTGCTTGAGGTAGATAGGATATTTAGGTAGTTTAATCTTCAAAACAAGTAAGTATTTTGGGTTTTTGATGTGTAGATGAGTAGGTTGATTTAGCCCAAGCATTGTCTTGTGATTTTTGTTTGCATTTAGTAGGATAGGAGTAAAACAGTGTGAGCACGTAGTAGGGGTTTTTGTTGTTGTATAACAGGCTAAAACATGGAAAAGAAGGGCAAAAAATGAAATCTTGGGTTAAATGCTCGTAAGAGGAGAAAGATTAAGGTGAATGCGGACCTAGCCGGGGCAGTAAGAGGCTAGGAGTGGCAAGGGAGACCTCATTTTGCATTTGAGGGATTAAGGAGAGCTTAAGAGAGAGAGAGACCTGCTAATCACAGAGAAGATCATGTTCTTTGATTCTGGTGTTTTCAACTGATCCAGGTACGCAAGGATCTTCTTTATATGCCATTGATGTGATCTGGAAGGTATGATAGGGGGCCGTGATGAGCATTAGGAGAAATCGGCCAAAGATTGTTGTGTTGTGCCCCGTCGCTTCATAACCACTGTGTCTTGGTCTGACTCCCAACATTGGGCAATCGGACCACCTAACTCCAGGAGTCGGCGGACCACAATCCAGGGACCACAGATCTAGTCCTAGAATCCACACCCAATCAGACACCTAGCTGTCCTATCGGACAACCAATCATTGACGGGTCCAATGAGACCAACCTCGATCAATTTTTTACTTCCCACCAACTAGTCAGATAGCTTGTTCAAGTGGACCTGCCTCAATCAGACCTGCCTCGATTGGATCGCCTTGTCCGATTGGACCAAAAACTGTAATTAGATCATACTAAAAATCAAACCACTTTTCGAAGTCGGACTAGCCGAGTTGGACTGTCCAACCTCTGAGAGTCGGATGGGACCATCCAGAATCGGACAGTCTGATTCTAGGAATTAGACTAGTTGGGCAGAAGACAAAAAAAATAGGAATAGGACCACCTCCCCAGGTTAGGACCAATTGGGACACATTCTCGAACATCCTTAGATGCCCAATCCGGCTCGCCGAAGCCAAAAACTAGAGAAAATAGTAATTGTACGGTCTAGAAGTGACCTCCAGTAGCATGGCCAACCGACTTAACTTAAAGCCAAAAAGTCGACCCTTACATGGTAATCCACCCTTGATAGAGCATAGAGGGAGCAACATAAGACCCCGAACAATCCTTAGGAGCAACTTGAGACTGCACTTAGAGCCATATTAGATCGTAGACAAGAAAGGGGGATAGCTAGAATTGCATAATCATTTTGCAGGTGCACCCCACAATGATTTTTTCCACATAAGTGCACTGAAAAAGGACGTAAAGCCTGATTTTGCACTGTGCACAACAGAGCACCCAACACTAATAAGTGTACATAAGTTGAGGACTATTTTCAAATAACAAGGAAGACACTCAAACATAATAACTTGAAGGAACCCACCAATAGGAGGAGACCCCAAAACATAGTTGAGTGCCTCGGCCCCATTGATAGGACCTTCGAAGATGGCGACAGGACCAAAAGGACAGCAAGATTGAGGGCAAGGCGCTACCAGAGCTGCTCGGAGTGATCGACAACCTCGTGGAGCAGGAAGCATGAATGATGTCAGGAACAAATGCAGACTAAGGAAACAATTAGCTGGACTTGGGTGAATTCCCAGTCGCGGAAGACATCGTCAATGAATATGACATGCAAACCAGAATGGTAATCCATGGTAGGCCAGTAGAGGAGGTAATGATAAGCCTAGAGGAAGAGAGGAAAGCAATTAAGAAGGCACTGTAAGTCATAGCTGCCTACAACCATGAGCAAAGAGCTAGAAAGCTACAGCAGGACATAGATGTGCATGAAGCTCGATGCGTGCTAGCCTTAGGCGGTGGGAGCAAAGCAGGACCAAATGCAAAGAGAGAGAGAGAGCGCTAGAGGCAGATCTTACTTTGAGCGAGCTTGTGACCAAGCAGCTCATGGACAACACAGCTACCGAACAGAGTGCAGCAGCGCTAACTACCTCACTACTCTTAGGCCTAGGAATTACTCAAGGGGCAAAGAGCCAATAAAAAATCCCTACAATAGCTAAGTAGCTGGACAAGTACTAGCCTAGTATAGAGACCCATACAGCTTTGTGGAGCACTTCGAGCAGGTTTGCGAGGCCAACAGTCTCACGGATCTTGCACAACACTCCTAGGATTTTGGGCTCTGCTTAGGTGACAAGGATAGGACATGGTACACCAGTTTAGATGCGGCAGAGCAAGTGAATTTTACCCGACTAAATGATATCTTCATCAAAAGATTCTTGGAAGCAGGATACTTTGTTAACCTCAGTTCAAGATGGTAGAAAAATGAAGCAAAAAGTGGAAAAAGAACAGAAAAAGAGCACAGGCATAGAGGCGACTCCTAAAAGCTAAGGTAAGGAAAAAGCGCAAAGGCGACTCCTAAAAGCAAAGGTAAGGGAAAAGTGCAATTTTAAATAGAAGGCGCCTCAAAAAACTATTGTAAAAGAGCGCCAAGCTTCTTCCTGTGCCGTTTGTAAAGGAATAAATAGGTGTAGGATTAAGGTATGAGGCAAGAAAAGGGAAATAGGAAAAGGAACTTGCCACAAAGGCCGGTCATGTAAAAAGGGATGGGCGCCCATGGAAATCTAGGGCTTGTATATAAAGTTCAAAAAGTGAATGGAAGCTCATTCTTTGGTGTGTGGCTAGCAAGAGACCTCTCTTCTTCTCTTCTCTTTGTTTGTGTGTGTACTCTTGAGAGAGGGAGTGTGAGAGTGTGAGGGAGTGAGTGTGTGGGAGTGAGGGATCAAGAGGGTGAAGCTCTTCACCATCTCCTCTCCTCTTCTTCTCTTCCCTTCTCTTTTCTTGCGTGCACAGGACTATGGAGGATGGAGCTTGATCGAGGAGGCTTGAGGATGCTTGAGCTAGCATCCAGGATCATGGAGCTACCGGTGTGTATGAAGGAGGAGGCAACTCATTTCGGCATCGAGGTAAGCTCACTACATTTGTAGGTTTGAGGGTGTGTCGGCTATGTGAGAGTTATCCGTTAAGCTCAGTTGGAATGCTTGAAATAAGAAGCAGTCCGTGGGTCTTGGCAGTTGAGCAAGAGCTCCCACATTTTGGTTCCGTTGCCGGGACCAACGGATTCAAGCTTGAGCACTTGCGCGCCTCATGTCAAGCATCAAAGTAAGGGATTCATCCTCAAACCAGAGCTTAAGATAGGTAGGAAGTTGGGGCTTTTGATCTTCGATACAAGTAAGTATTTTGGTTAATTTGGTTGTTTAACGATTGGGAAAGAAGGGGAGATCATTTCAATTATTTGCTTTTGATTCTTGTTGCATTTAGCATAAGTTAGGATTAAGAATCAATTTGGAGAAGCATAAGATTTACTATTGTAAAATAGGGTAAAAGAGGCACAAATCGGGGTAAATGGGAAAAAAGAATGGTTGGAATGATTAATGCCAGCAAGGGAGTGATTGGGGATAGCAAGACCTTGCTCGGGAAGGGGCTTAAGGGCCAAGAGACCATAGAAGAGCTCATTTTTCACCCTAGCATAAAGAGAGAGAGAGAGAGAGAGAGAGAGAGAGAGAGAGAGAGAGAGTTTCCATCATTGGTTCGGTTTGATCTTGCCATCGGGGAGGTTGTCACACGATTCACGTATATCAGAACCTTCATGCTATGCATTTGTTGTGATATGGAAGAGTCGGTGTGCTTTGTGATTGCGTGGATCATTGGATTCAACGAGATCATCCTCGGCACAGCCGTCATCATGCGCGACTCAGCTCGTTCGAGTGCCTTGGGCCAAGTTCTAGAATCGGACCATTCGACCCTCGGATAACTCGGACTACTCCACTCGGATACATATCACTCAACCTGCCCGAGTCAACCATTCAGACCACTCAGACCACTCGGCCTCGGCCAACTTCACTCAGCCCTTTTTGACTTGGCCCACTAATGTGACTCGACTCTCGGACCACTCGGCGCACTCGGCCCTTGGCCACATGTGTTTGGCAATCCAAATTGCAAGTTCGGCCGGTGTTCCTATTCAGCCCTCGGCCCGGTCGGAGTCTACCACTCAGCGCCTGCAATTCGGACGAGTTGGACCGAGTTAGACTTTTACAAATTTTGTGGAAGTTTGCACCATACCCAACTAGATCTCAATGGCGCCAACCTTTGTGAGCCGTCATGATGTCCATAACTCAATTCTGGCACAAAGAATAGGCAAATTCGCAAAACACGGCTGTTTAGCAGCTTGAATAGGTTGTCGAGAGAGTTAGCGCCTTAACGGCAGCTAGTGGAGACCTAGACCCCAAATGAACCTAAATCGAGTAAGACGATGCAGCAAGAAACCCTAAAATCTACCAAGATGGCTAGAAATTGATTGAACAAGCCCATCAAGCCTGACAAGATGAGAATGCGCTGGCTGCTTAGACACTTGTTCTTTGCACTCACCTTGACTTCGAGCACTTGAAGTACACCTAAAAATAGCCGAAAGCCTGATTGAGCACAAGTGCACGGAAAAAAACACACTTGCTGAGTGGAGGTAACTTGAGGATTGTATGCAATAATTAAGGAACTTGCTCAGATAAAAGAATGTGAAGGAACCCACCAATAGGAGGAGATCCCAAGACATAGACGGGCAAGTGGAGCCCAACATAGGACTAATCGAATAGCAACAGAGACATGGATCTACATGACCTCCTTAACCTTATCGACAGCTTGGTGGAGCAAAAGAACCCAACCAGGTCAGAGGAAAGCTCAGACCGCAGGGAGAATGAGGAATTTGACTTAGGAGTTTTCCAAGAAGTGATCCAGCAGTTGGTGAGTAGCTACGACTCTCAGCTCGGTATGAGCATCGTGGTAGAGCAAAAGAAGCCATCATAGCTGACCTAGAGGAGGAAAGGAAACTAGCCCACAAATCAATGCAAGGCATAGTGGAATACAACCAAGACCAGTAGACTAGGAGCCTGAGGCAGATGCAGAGATGTGAGAGATACAGCGAGTGCTGAACCTAGCAGGCAGGAATTGAACTGACCATGAGAGAGCACTAGAAGGAGACTTGATGCTAAGTGAGCTTCTCATGAAGCGATTTCTAGACAACGCATCAACAACAGAGCAGAGCGTTGCAGCATTAGCCATGTCACTACTAGAGGGGTTAGGGGTCAACCAAGGCTCCAAAAGCCAGCCTAAGATACCAGTTGTGTCGCTAAGTAGCTCAATAAGTACTAGCCCCAAGATGATCCGTACAGCTTTATAGAGTAGTTTGAGCAGGTCTGCAAGGCCAACGATCTCAACAACTTGACTCAACGCTCTCAAGCATTCGGGCTTTGCTTAGGCAACAAGGATCAGACTTGGTACACATGTCTAGACACCCCAGAGTGAGTGAACTTTAATGGACTGAAAAACCTCTTCATTAAGAGATTTTTTGAGCCCGAATACTCTGACAACCTGCTAGTACGACTTATGAATATCAAGCAAAAGGAAAAAGAGGACATCCGTGGCTATGTGACCCACGTAAGGAGTCTCTTCAAGAGAATCTCGACGGCCGACCAAAAGAGCAGTGCCGACGGTATTCATTAGTGGAATACGAAATGAGGGGCTTTATAAAGCCTTGGTGAGCAACTTGAGTTTGCATCGAGATGTGCTAGCTAGGGTGTTCGAAGAGGCCATTTGAGTTGACAACCAATTGAAGGAGAGGAGCTCTAGGAACTCAAACCAAGAAGAGACCAACTCAAGAAGTTCAGAGAGAGCTTCAGCATCTAGTGAGCGATCAGGTGCAAATACCCAAGATAAGGGAAAGGCTGCAAACAACACCAACCAAGAATTGACTGACATGAAAATGGAAATAGCCAAGATGCAGAAAATGCTAAGACGACTAACGCAACCACATGTCCAATGCATGTATTGTGGTGGGAACCACGTGCTGGTTGAGTGTCAAGACCCCAGGTCACGACCTTGTGCTAATTGCGGTAGATTTGGTCACGATGGTGTGCATTGTAGAGATTGCCTAGGAGACTTTCGTACTCACAACCATACGGTCAACCTTACCTAGCGAACATGCTGCAAAAATTCTTCGAAAGGGGAGCGCCATTGGCCCTTCCCACACCAAATGATGCTAAGCCGATTGTTCCTAGAATGGATATAAATCCTACCAGAATACCCAGATCACCTGGCCCCTATGTGACACATCCACCAAGCGACGCTCCATCCACTACGTGGAAGAGCCAAATGGGGAAGAGCCTTAAGTATACCCTTACTTCTCGCATGATGATGAGGGCAACACAGTTCTTATGGACTATCGACCAGTGCCGGTGATGGCATTAGGTGGGGGACAAGGTAGGGGCCTAGGAGGGCAGACCCAAGATCCAATCATGTGTTGGACTTGTAGTGTCCTAAGGGAGCAACAAAATAGAGACAAGGCTGACCTAAGGGGTCCTGAGTGTGGAATCACTCATCTCTTTGTTGACTGTCCAAAGCGAAAACCATCCTCGAGCTCAGCCAACGTGCCATCCATCCCATTAGGGTTATTCAGTGTCAAGAATCTAGACGAGGAGGCTACACCTATCCCATTGCATATCATGACCTGTGCATAAACGAAGCGGGCCAGCATATCACTACCAGATCCTAGCAATCTTGATGTAGCCTCGATAGGGAAGAAGAGCCATAGATGAAGGAAGAAGGGACCCAAAGCTAAATTTGTGCTTAAAACTGAGAGTGCCACAATGTTACTGCTGGAAAAGAAGTCACTAACGCTAAGGCAGAGACATCAGCTCCAAAGACGACTGAAAAGGGAAGTGCTAGGGTAGGGGAGTACCCCAACCTGAAGTGCCAACTAGAGGCCATCAAGAAGGTGAAGGAGTGGGTAAAAGAGACTCAGGAACACCTGAAAGATGTTGAGCCCATCTTAGAGGATGAGATCGAGGATCTCTCCAACATCGGCATGCCATTCTCACCCCCTCCACCAAAACAGAGAGATGTGGCTGTGCCACAAGCAATATCGCTTAGGCAAAGCCTTAACTCTATGGGCCAGCAACCTAGTCAGGACCACTGGCCAGGACAATTGGAACAGGAGAAAGATGAGCAGCCAATGACCTCCTTACCACTCTAGTGACCACCTCGGTGACGTTAAGCTTGGGAGATATGCTTAGGCAGCATCTGATTCTATGGCAGGACTTGAAGCAGTGGGTTGAAGGGTCACAAGAGCAAGCTGATGCATGCCTACAAGAACATGATGCAGAGACACAGATATCGAGTTTGACTTTGCACTCCATGCCTAAATCCTTACATGTTAATGATTTTTGGGAAGGTACCGAGATGCACGCGGTCTTACTGGTCTTATCCCTAGGCGACACAACAAGGAAAGGGATTGTAGACACAGGGGCGGGAGTTAGTGTACTGAGCCATGCAGTGCTCCAGACTTGGGACAACCCACCTGTCAAGACTGCTAGGTTCAATGTCACATTAGCTAACAGAATGAAAGTGAAGCCATTTGGGGTGCTAAAAGACTGGCCGGTTAAAATTGCTGGAGTTCAATTCTTAGTTGACTTTATAGTCATGAAGGGAGTGGACTACGATGTCCTATTGGGCCAACCGTAGATGCACAATGCCAGAGTGATCGAAGATTGGGGGAATGGTCTCATCTTCCTAGGCAATAGAACATAAGCCGTAAGGGTAGAGATGGACTCCTAGAAAACTGCACCAGCTGACCTCGACACCATCTCCATGATGCTTAAGGGTGATATCCAAATCAAGAAATCCTATGGGCCCCTAACTAAGTATATCCTATGTCCTGAAGATGAGAGAGATTGGATGCATGTCCTTGCTACCGTTGACCTGTCGTTCTCGGACGATGAGGAGTACGAACAAGCCATTAAGATGATCGGCAAGCCCAAGGGTGCACCCTCAGTACTGATGTACATCATGAAAAACAAAAGAAGAACCTACATGATCATCTCCCAATTGTACATAACATGAAATGGTACAATAGGTGCAAAACCAACTTTGATGTGGGGTCATAAGAAAGGAAGCCCCCAAATCAAGGAACCAACACTGAGAGAATGAGAAGTGACCATTAGTCAGTTGTGTGGTAGCAAGTGAAGAAGCAATCAATATATAGTCATTTGAATTGTACTCCAATGTATTAATCTCTTCAATCTTGATAGTGGATTTAGTGATGCACTAATCATTTGATGATTTACCATTATCCTACATTTTCCCTTTGCCTTTATCATGCCTATCTTGGCACATATTATGGCATTGTGGCCATATATGCCCCTACTACTTGCAATAATGGCATGTGATTAAAGACTTGGGATCATGAGATTTGCTACCAGTTTTCCCACGAGATCTAAACTTAGACCTATTCTATTGCGGGTCTCTACCATGACAGTAACTACTACCTCTAGCATCATTTCTACCTCAAACTATGAGAGTATGAAAGGCATGGGTTGTATCAACATTATTCTTGTTAACCTCTTCAGTGAGTAAAGCTCCCTCTACATATGAGCATGGAAAACCACCCTAGGGAGCATTAGTACTTATGGTAGTACTAAATGTGTCCCATGATTGAGGTAGAGTGACAACCAAGAACATAGACTTAGTATTGTCACGAAAGACAATATTTTGTGATATAAATTGGTTGCAAATAGAATGGAACTCATTCAAATGAGTAGACATACTCCCATTTTCTTCTAGTGGGAGAACCTTAACAATTTTAACTACTAGAAGACAAAAATTTAGCAAGTCTTGGTCTAAAAGAAGCAAATTAAGCCATTGAAATACAAAGGCATAAAGCAAAAAGAACTTGATGTGTGACATGTGATAACAAGACTACTAGAGATGCACGGCGATTATGGAACAAGATATGTGATAATAAGTAGAGCTCGACTTCATAGTTGTACTAGCTCAAGAAGCTTGTGGACGTTCGTATATGAAGGAAAGAATCCAAGAGCAAAGCAAGCTCAATTCATGTATGTCATAACATCTAGAAGCCCAAAGATCAAATAATACTTTTGAGAGCATGTAAATAATATAAGCTTCCAAGCTTGTAAACAAAAAATTACTAAACCATGAAACCTCTACAAATATGGATGGAAGAGAGCCTAGAATCAAAGCTAAAATTTCAAAGGAGACCATATCCATACATGACCAGTAGTGTCAAGAATACATATGATCAAAGAGCATTCCCAAATTGCATGTAAAAATAGATTACACTAACATTCAAAGCACATGCTTACTATCCAAAATTTATGACAACAAAGATCCTTCCAATGGCTAAGAAAAATGAGCTCTAATCAATTTATAGAGCATCCCCAAGTATCATTACATCATCCATCATTAAAATCTTAGTGAATAAGCATCAATGAAGCATAAATATTCAATGCTTGATGTCCCATATTGTGAACAATGGTTTGTCCATATATAACAATCAATGGTGGATGATTTCTTTTCGAATGATTGGGTACTCTCCCACCTTTGTCCTTTTAGTTTTTTCTATTTTTGGTGACATAGTAGCAGTTTCAGGTTTGGTCCTATTTGCTAGGTGTTATTTATATTGCTTTTTTACTCTTAAGAATCAACTTGGTAATGCAACTTTTTAAACTTTTTTCCTATTTTTTTCTCCCAGTGGATGATCAAGCTAGCTCTACTATTCTTAGACTAAGTTTTATTACAGTTAATGGTATGGACCTATAGTCTATATCTAATGACTTAATGCTAAGTAGGCTTAGTGGCACAAAGGGCATGATGACCTTACTAGAGACTTAATGCTTTGGGAAATCATGGAAAGGCTAAGTGATGCCACACTTGGGGCATTGTGGCTCTAATTATTTGTCCTTTTTGGAATCACATTTCTCATGGTGGCATTGAGATGATATGTGCTTGCATTGACCAGAATGTCACCAAGAGTTTCTTTCCCTGGTTTGAATCATCCCACGATCTCTTTTGTGCCCAAGAACCATCATTGGAATGGGTCCGTAGTCCATTAGGATCTCATTTCCTTCTTCATGGTAAAAGATGTAGGGGCTCATGAACAATATGTCTTCTAGTGGTTCCTCCACATAGTAGGCTAGAACTTCACTTGGTAGGTGAGTGTGTTGGGCTAAACACACAATAGCCAAGATGTTGGATGGACCTATTCTTTCAGAAGTTGCAACTCACTTCAATGACAATCTTTCACCTTGTCTTCTCAAGACTTCACCATAATTAACCGTGCATTCTTCTGTCTGACCCAAGAAATTAAGAATAAAAGACTAGCTTTGAGGCATAGTGATCTCATATATCTTGTCTTTCCATGTTATAGTCCAAAATCTTGAAGACTTACTTTGGTGACAACTCACTTTTTTTCACCTTGTCCCTCGACACTCCACTCTAACTAACCATGCATCCTTCTCTCTAACCTTAGAAATTAAGAACACATGACTAGCTTTGAGGCATAGTAAACTCACATATCTTACCTTTCCATGTTATAGTCCAAAATTAGTATAGACCAAAGTTAGCATCAAGGTTATGCCGCTCTGCAAGTTAGTGTTTGCACCTCTTTTGCATTTTAGGGTTTCCAAAACTATGAATTAGGTTTGCACTTTTTCTTGGTTATCCTACCCCTTTTGTGGGCTTTTGGCAGACCTTCCTTGATGCATGCTTCTACCTTAACTAAATTGAATCTAGCCTAGACTATTGCTATTACATTTTCATATGTGTTATTTACACAACAATTGTCAGTGTGCCAAATACAACTATAGAAAATTATTCTATTCTATGTGCATAATAGAGAGACAAACTCTCACAAAATAATACAAGTATAACATAAAAATGTGTCCATGAAATGATACATGTCTAAAAATAAAACACTAATATTCTAATATACTTTAACTTTTCTTTGACATTCTTTGGCATTTCGTGCTATATTTACTATTAACACTATTCCCATTTGAGAAAGTGAAAGTTCCATGGTAGTCACATCAAAATAATTGTGAAATGCTAAGACAAATCAATGTGGTAGCTTTGAAGAAATAATGGTCCTAATGGAGGAGTAATGTATGCTATTGATGAAGAATTGTTGTTGATGGAGAAAATAATGTTCCTACTGACAATATAAATTACTAGTGCATTAATAGATGGTGAGTGAAGAAGTTGTGGATCAATGATAGAAAGATGTTATCTGCTAGGGAATCACTAGTAGCACCATTATAGAAGAAGAATAGAACATGGAATGATGATGAGTTAGGGTGCACCAAAGTTGATGGGTCTTCAAATGGTTCTTCATAAAAAATCTTACAAGTCAACTTGTGCTCCCCCTAAGGGGTAGATGGGTCAAGCTCCAAGAAAGCTTGAAGTGTTGTCCCACACTTGAGGACCTAGTTGGTAAAAATTTGTTATGTGGTGTAAAGCCTAGGGTAACAAGTGATCTGAGTAGACCTCAGTGTCCTACCCTTGATGTGCCCCAAGACTATATAGTGAGGAGGAAAAGGGCTAGGCAGTGAGAAAGGAAGCTAATCGAGAAACGCCACCATAGATACCTACTTGAGAAACCCTAGGTGCAGTGAATATGTATGCACCTACTACCTTGGAGCCATTGCTATCCTTTTTTTGGTTTTTTCATTCTCTATTATTATTATTATTATTCTCTTTTGTTATTGTTTTTTTTGTTTTAGAAATGATACAAGATGGCTACTTAGGGAGTTGATGCAGTATGTATGATAGACACCATTTATTTATTGAAAAAATATCTTATGTGACTCACAAAGTATAATGGATGACTCTAAATAGAATAGATCGGCACACTGAGTAAATCACTTATCCACCATGTCCTCTAGCAAAGCTACATAGTAGATGGGTAAAGTAAAGCATACAAGTGGGTTTGAGCCACATGATTAATTCCTGCATTGATTTCAAATAATAAAATATGTAGGTCATCCTAATAGGGAGTCAATGGTTGCTATAGGAGCTTAACTAGCAAGCAATGGTAGTTATAGGTGAGAATGAATAAAGGATCAGTGCAATATTTTGTAAACCACTTGATGAAGCTATTGAAAGATGATTGTAGATCCCTCAACTAGAAAAATAAATCATGTTGGTTGTAGCATATTGGCATTGAAGAGTTTTGGAAAGCTATATGTGCATTTACTTTAAGCATTATAGCCCCACTCATGACTTCTTGGATAAGGACAATGAAGTGTATATGCCTATCGATTGGAGTAACAAAAGACACACAAGGATAGCTCATTTGCTTCAACAACAATGTATCTTCATTTTGGTTGAAATTTCCACACATCTTGTGGTTTCTTAGTGAGGTAATCTCATTGGCTCTTATTCTTGGAAATTTTACAAGCTACCTCAAAAGATGAATTGTCTCATTGTTTCAACCATCTCCTAGCTATATTTTTTTCCACTTTTATGAGTTTCTACACTATGACGAGTGGCTATTCCTTTTGAAATTTGGCTTCCTTATACACATTTAAGTCAAAAGCTATGATCAATTCAAAAAATCACTTTATGATTCTATTCCTTGCAAGTCTCAAATGATCTAGCACTCTTTGTGTAGAAGCCCATAGGACTTGTTTTTTTTTTGGGGGGGAGGTGGGGGGGTCACTAATGAAATATGTGTGTATCATGTGGGTTTGAAATAATGTATTTTTAAATAACATTTTTTACATACGAAAGGGGACATATAAATGGGTTATTTACAAATTGAATAAAAAAGGGTTGTTTTTATTCAAGGAAAATTTGCACATAAGGGCATTTACAAATAGGCCTTGAATGCACGTGATATTATAGTGAAACCTCCAAGATTATGGCATTGTTTCATAATGCTCTTGAGCATTAGGTGCCAAACTTGGTGTCAGTGGCAATCATGAGATTCTACCTCAACTTCCTCCTTGGTTCATCAATATCTAATGGGTCCATGTAGTCAAAAGGAGATGTCATTAACCCATGTGGTTCCAATGCAAAAGATGTTCCAACTATAGACTAAAGTCACAAAACACTTGGTTGAAAAGACTCTGATTATCCTAAACCTATGTCCCACATCACTTGATCATTGTAGCCATTGTCACACAAGTAATCAATCTTCTTAGTCTTTCTTGGATTAGAACTTGAGTCTAATGAGTGACAACTAACAACTCTCTAGTGAGCACTATTATCCTTGCCTTCTCTTACTTTAATTGCATTATGGGATTTGCAATATATATTTTTGTAAAATTATCATGTTCCCTCAAGGTTTTAGCTTATTTTAGTTCTTCCATGTCCTTACCATTCTCTTCAATTTGGACCTATTAGTCATGAAGTTCTTGAGTTGAGCATCTCAAGAACTCTTGGTGAGCAATTATTTCCTCCTCATTCTCTTATGCATCTCTAGCTACTCTTGGATAGTTTGTTTCTTCCTACTTTAGCTCCGCATGTCCAGAGTGCTAACAGTGCCTAGACTACATGGTATCCTCCCTTTGCATTTCCATGACCCAATGGTAAGCTCTGTAGGTTGTTTTTCTTTATAGGAAATCATTGTGACATCTTCAACCTGCTTACCCTTCTCAAACTCAATAGTCTTTGTTTGCATAGATTGGATAATGGCCATGGATATGTAAAAATCTATTGGGAAACCATAGGTTGATCATATGGAACTTTTTCTTTCCCTTTCCCTTTGCTAAAGATTTTTGCTCTTTTAGCAAGTTCTTCCTCAAATCTTTGTGGAATAGATGCTTCTCTTTTTCTTATTTCCTCTTCATAAGATTCCCACAAGGAAATGGGTGTGTCCTACTTCTCCTTTAAAAAATCTTCCTTACAAATTATACTTTCTTTAGAGTCTCCTTAATGGCTACCTTGAGTTCTTTCTAGTATTCTTCTTCCTTCTTACTACCTTTTTAGTTATTTTTCTTACATGGCTACTCCGAGCTAGGCTCATCTTCCTCTCTTGGCCGTCATCTTCTGATTGGATTGATCCATTCTTGGGATGATTCTTTCATTACTAATGTTTCCAGTGAGAATATGTGCCCATCACCAAGCAAGGTTGGCTGGATAAACTAAGTCTTCAATTGTAGCACCTATTCTAAAAGTCCCAAATTCCTCGTGATGACCTTAGACAATGCATTGCCATAATTGGTAATGCTTTGTTTAGACTCAACAAAGGTAAGCTTCTCCATAGGAGCCTTTCCAAGGGCATGATGCACCTAGGAGAGGGGCTCATGAATTGATTCCATGCATAGCTCATTCAAATCTCATTGGACGATCTCAATAGAAAGTATATCCTCCATAAGAGTCTTAATGATTTTGATTTATGGAAAACATGTGTAGTGACTCTAAGCTCTTCCTCGTGAATGGCTAAGAATAAAAATCCATCTTGAGTGACATAGGATTATCATCCCACCTTTGGTCTAATAGAGGAGTTCTTATGGGTCAACCATGTTTCTTCGATCCTTGCCAATGGCCTAAAACTTGTTCTACCAGTTTTGAAGTATGTGCTACTTTCCTAGAACTCTATTCCTACCCAATGTCCTATTAAGCTTATTTTAGTTTTAGGATCATAGTTTCAAAAAAGGTTGTAACATATGGAAAAATAAATTGGGCCATTAGTTGCCTTAATATAGTCACAAAGTTCACACTTACCCACCAACTCCCTAGTTCTAGGATACTACTAATCACATTGTCAAAGTTGGTGAGTAGTTTGAACCTCAAGGTTCCAATGCCCCACATGCTAGTTTCAAGATCAAACTCCTTGCATTGTTGTATGAAAAATATAACCTTTCCTTCAATGTGAGAATACTTGATGGAAACCAAAGTAGGCATTTCAACTAGTTTGAGTGGTGGACTCTCTGTAGTCGCCATTTGCACTTGCAAAAGGAAAACCACATCTTGAGAAATTTTCAATCAACTAAAAGAAACAAAGCATATTATGGATCTTGTCTTCATGTGTTACCAAAAATTCTAAAAAGGTGAGCTGTCTTATTTCCCACTACAACCAATGAAAGCTCGCAAGCTTCCTAGCTCGTAGATATAACACATGGAGCTTGGAAGGATATCAGTGCAAGCAAAAAAAATGTACCAAAAGAGTGAAAGGGAGCGACACATCAAAGGTTGGACTCGAGAGCTATGGCAGGAGAGCAAGAGCAAGAAAGGGAGAGACTAGAAATAGGAACTCCAACAGTCACAATGTGTGACCGGGCCTTCCTTTATTCAAATTGTCACTAAAAGAATAAAGAATAAAGTGACGGTGACAGGCGCCCGCCACCTGCAGTGTGCAATGGCAGTGACTGTCAGTGTAGTAATACATGGGCGGCTAGGCAGAGGCGCCTTTACCCCCAGCAACCTCCCACTTAAAGGTGAATCTGCCCCAATGAGGAATGAAAAGAAAAAGAAAAAAGATAGTACAACATGTACACATGTACAACAGGATGAGGAAAGACGTCATCTCATCCCATGCCCATCAACCTCCTGAGGAAGGCAAAGCACTCCGTAGAGAGGCTTTTCATAAGCAGATCTGCAGGATTCTGGTCAGTCGAGATCTTGACAAGATCAATAGACTTGTCCTCAACGACCCCACGTATGAAGTGATGCCTCACCTCAATGTGTTTCGTCTTCGCATAGAAGACCGGATTCTTGGCTAACTGAATAGCACTCATAGAATCCGAATGCAGGGTAGGGATAGCATCAATGCCAAGGTCAGCAAACTAAATGACCCAACCAAATGGCCTCCTTGCAAACCTCAGTGGTGGCTGCAACATACTCAGCCTCTGTAGTAGAAAGGGCCGTGCATTTCTACACCCTGGACATCCAAGAAATACCAACTCCAGCATAGGTGAATACATAGCCGGAAGTGGACTTCCTACTATCTACATGTCCTCCATAATCAGAGTCAGTGTACCCCACAACTTGATGCCAGGAGGCATATTTCACGGTGGATTCCGTGCCACGGTGGATTCTGTGCTACGGTGGATTCCGTGAGGTTTTACAGTGGATTCCGTAAACTTTGATGACCGGGGCTCATACACAAAGTGGATTCTTTGTGCGAGAAGTTGATGGGGACGCCTATCCTTTTCGGGCATTTCATTAATTTAGTGTGTACATGGGTGATTCCATAGCGGGTGATTCCGCAAAATGCATATTAAATTAATAAATGTTTATGAGTTTAGAGTGCGCACTCGTAATAAATTAAGGTTAGGATTGATTTCTAACCAGTTTATTTATTTATGTAGCTGAAGACTGCTAGGTATTCACTTTTGTCGGTTTAATTGTATTATTTTACTAACGATTGTGAATGCTTCAGTTGATGTGTAGAGATAGCAGCAGTGGCGGAGGAAAGCATTGGAGGATAGCGAGTATTCGATTTATCATTCATATTTTGATGGGCGCATACCTTAGGCATGGCGCCTATATTTTGTCGTGCCTATTTATTGAGGCGTTGGATATTTATTTATTATTTTGTATGCACATGGGTGCACGATTATGTTATTTGTACTTGGACATTGTATTGGGTATGCCAAACTCTTTGGGCACCACCCGTTAGCTTTATTCCTATTTTGTGCTAAAGCAAACTCAAAAGCTAAAAGCTTGCTATTTTGTAATTTGGGCTATTATTTGAGCTTGAAGATGATTAATACATAAAATACATGCTTTGTGGAGCGCTCACACAAGGCATGGGGGGAGATTGCACCCAATTGGTCTCTTTTTCATGTCCTGCATGCTTTTTACCTTGAGTTTTGTGCAAAAAGTAGAGTTCTATTGTTCTTGGGGACCTTCCGGCATTCACTACGCGAGCGTATAGCATCCGATCTGCGCACCACAACTCCTGTATCCTGGCTGTCATAGCATATGCACATATCTGCAGTGCCCTTCAAGTACCTCATGTTACCCTTCACGGCATCCCAATGCTTCTTACCAGGTGTAGCCATATAGCGTGCCACAACACCAACTGCAAAGGCAATATCTGGACGAGTGGCTATCATGGCATACATAAGACCTCCCACTGCGGATACATAGGGAATCTTGGCCATCTTGGCCTTCTGCTCTTCTGTCTGTGAACAATCAGCCTGTGATACCTTCACATAAGAAGGCAATGGACAGCCAATAGGCTTTATGTCCTGCATGCAGAAGCGCTCAAGGACTTTATGAATGTACTCCCTCTGTGTAGAGGAGTCCCTGATGCCTGTCGCGTGTGATGCGCATACCAAGTATGTGAGCGGCATGTCCCAGATCTTTAATCTCAAAGCTCTTCTTGAGCTGAGCCTTAAGAGCATCTAGCTCATCATGAGCTTTCCCTCCTTCAACATATCATCCACATAGAGTACCAAAATCAATAAAGAACCATCACGAGCTTTCTTCGTGTAAAGACATAGATCCATAGCACTCCGGCTGTAGCCCTATGACTGCATAAAGGCATCAAACTTATGATACCACTCCCTGGGTGCCTGTTTCAAGCCATAAAGACTTTTCTTCAATTTGCACACTAGGTGCTCCCTGCCAGGTTCTGCAAAGCCCTTAGGTTGCTCCATATAAATCTCATTATGCAAGTCCCCATGTAAGAAAGCCGTCTTGACATCCATCTAGTATAATTCTAAGTCAAGCTGAGCAACCAAAGCCAAGACTAAGCGCAGGGTGGTCATCTTAACCACAGGAGAAACGACCTCATCAAAGTCCACACCATACTCCTGCTTAAAACCCTTTGCTACCAGTCTAGCCTTGTATCCCGGCTTGGGGTGTCCAGGGGTACTTTTTAGCTTGTACACCCACTTGCATGGCAAAGCCTTCTTGCTTGTAGGCAAGGAAACCAAATCCCAAGTGTCATTCTTATGCAGGGAGTCTATCTCAGACTGCATAGCCCTCTCCCAGGAGTGACTGTCACCCCTGTGCATAGCCTCATCATAAGTGAAAGGCTCTCCTACATCTATAACCAAGACATAATGCATCGAGGGCTGAAATCTATCTGGTGGACATTTGTCTCTAGTAGACCCTCTCACGGCAGGCTCTACTGCCTGCTCAACTACCTGACCATGAGCATCTACTGCAGCTGTAGGCTGTCCAACTGGCTGTGTGGGAGCTCTAGGCTCCTCCTAAAATATGACCCTGCGGATCTCAACAACTCTCTCAGGCTGCCTATGCATCTTGTCTTCATGGAAGACTACATCATGACTGCAGATGACTTTCCATGCCTGCAGATCCCAGAGATGGTAACCCATCTCGCCTACATCCCCATAACCAAGGAAAATGCATTTGACACTCTTGGGATCCAGCTTACTTCTCTTGTCCCTAGGCACATGGCAAAATGCCTCACATCCAAAGACACGGAGATGCGCATAAGAGGAGGGTTTTCCAATCCATACTTCCTCTACAACCTGGAAATCCAAACCACTAGAAGGTGATCTATTTATGACATGCACAATTGTACACTAACTGCCTCAGCCCAAAAGCTATGTGGTAGGCCTACATGGCTAAGCATACTGCGTACACACTCCTGGATGGTTCTATTCATCTGCTCAGCCAAACCATTCTGGGGGGTGTATAGGGGGCGGTCAACTGACGCTTAATACCCCTCTCATCACATAACTGCTCAAAAGCACGTGAGACATACTCACCCCCATTATCTGTCCTTAGGCATTTTAGCCTATAGCCAGACTGGTTCTCAACCAATGTGGAAACACAGCCAAGACATTGGATTTCAACTTAATGGGATAAGCCCAAAATTTTCGTGAAAAATCATCTATGAACGTAACAAAATACTTTGCATCACCCATAGACTAACAAGGCATGAGCCCACAAACATCCGAATGTACCAATGCCAAGGGCTCACTCATGCGTGGCCTACCAGACTTCTTATGCATAGACCTAGTCTGCCTGCCATAAAGACAATGCTCACATGAATCAAAACATGCATAATCAAGGGGCGGTAAGTAGTGCAAACCAGAAAGCATTTTCATTCCCTTCAAAGATATATGGCCCAAACGGGCATGCCAAAGAGATACATGTGGGATAGAACCCGCAAACAAAACATGATCTAGGGAAGAAGCTGATACAATCAAGGGGTAGAGACTGCCAGCCTTGGCACATCTCACAATCACAAGTCTGCCACGAGTGATCTTCCATTCAGAGTCTCCAAAAGATACATGATAACCTACGTCATCAAGCTGTCCAACTGACATGAGACTGCATGTCAAAGCAGGTACATGACATACATCCTGCATAACAAAACTGCTGCCAGAAGGAAACTGCAACCTAACATCACCAATGTCCACAATATCAAGAGAGTTGTCATCACCCAAGCGCACAGTACCTGAAATAGTACAGGATGAATGAAACCACTCTCGGCAAGGTGTCACATGAAAGGATGCACCTGAGTCCAAGAGCCAACATTGTGCATACATAGAGTGTATCTCTGTCATCTACGAAGCACTAGAAGAAACTGCAAGGATATAATCATCATCATCAACATCCTCAGGTTGCATAACATTGATCTCTTCAATTTTAACACTGGACTTTGCAGGCACTATGCTGCAATTAAAAAAAATATATCCTGCACTTTGTCTTTCCCCTTATCTTTGTGCCTTTCATTGCACAATTCATGGAATTGTGGCCTAATATGGCCCTTTTTCCCACAATGGTGACAAGTAACATCTTCATTCCTGCCACAGGATTTGCTATGTGACTTCCCACGAGACTTGGACCGAGATTTTTGAGAATCCCGTCCACGGCCACTGCCACTGCCATGCTTTCCATATCCATCATTCCTGTCTCTCACTGTCATAGCATGAGACACACAAGAGGCATCCAAATTCTCATGGTTAACCTCTTCTTGTAGAAGAGCACTCTCAACATAAGATAATTTCAAGGTAGCAATAGAGGCACATAATGCAGTGCGGAATACATCCCATGACTCATTCAGAGTACCAAGCAAGAAAAGAGGAGTGACATCCTCTGCAAAAGTGATATCCTGCGAAGTCAAGTTCTTGAGTATAGCATGGAACTAGCTCAAGTGAGCAGACATAGTCACATTCTCCTTCATGCATAGATCCATAAGCTGCTTTAGCCAATACATTTGACTTGCTGGACTTTTCTTGTCACAGAGATTCTTGATTTTATCCCACAACTGCCATGCACTCTGTTCTTCCTCAAATACATTGTAGTGAACCTGTTCTGTGAGAGACAATACAATGGTGGACTTGCATAACTCATCAAGCTCAAGTCATTCCTCATCTGGCATAGTTGCAGGCCGATGCCCGCTTAACCTCAAAGGTTTGATCTGCAATTTCTGCACCAACACCTGCCAAATCTAGCTCTTCCAATAAGAGTAATTTGTACCATCAAGCTTAGTGATGTTGAAAATAGCGACAAACTCGCCATAATGCAGGCTAGAAGACTGTAGATAGTTCAAAACTGCTTGCTGTTTACTGCAGAAAATGACCAACAAATCACCAAAATCGAGGAAAAATGGCAAAAAAAGTGGAACCAAAGCTGCTGCCCACCAAGTACTAGTGAAAGTAAATCATTTCAGAGTGTCTCAGCATGAAAAATCCATGTCAGTCCATACATATATGCTTGCTGTAATAAATTTCAGATTCAGTAAAAGAGAGCTAACAGTGCCAAAATCGGATCCCAAGGCAATCAGATATTGCCAAGACCAAAGCCAGCATCATGCGGGCATAGCATAAGCATATGACGGTCGATAAGCATGAATCCAACGCCCAAGTATGTCATACAAACATCTGCCAGTGAGTAGGCACACCCCCTAGGCAATGGGGCAAAGTGTTCCTGCCACTACCAAAACTTGACACAAGTAGGTGTCAGTTCACAAAGATATGGATCCAAAACTGAGACTTAGCTCATAAGCATACAGTGAACCAAGACATATGATGTATTATCCCAAAAGGTAAGAAGTCCCAAATTCTCAAGTGTCTGTAAAACTGCTCAATGGCATATAACGTCTCAATGCATAAAAGTACCGCTACTCAATGTCTGATAAGCATTCAAGAATGCTCCAACTGGCACAAAAGTCGTATGTACTAGCTCAAGAGCTCAAGCCAAGGCAAGACACAGTGCCAATGATATAAGTCCAAGACAATACATTAATAGTACATCCCGAACATGTAGGTGGTAGAGCATCCGTATGTAGCATCTGTAAGCATGTAAGACATCAAATACATCCCAATCCAAACTCTGACAAGCCAAGTAACATCCAAGACTATCTAGATAATCCAAATGCATCCAAATTGGAGCTTCAATGAGCACTCAAGCTCAACGTATGCATAGGGTAATCAACCATGACATGAGCATCAAGCCATAGGCAACGGGTATGCATAAACCCAAGAAGCATCACTGTCAAAGCATATACCAATGTCAATAAGTGTAGGCTGAAATAAGCTCAAGCTTCCAAAAGCATCCGGATTCAATGGCAAGCTCAAAGTCATCTCTCGATGATCAATACATCATAACATAACCCAAGACATACATCCGGAACCAATAGGCATATGTCAAAGCATGAAATATAGCTTCAACCCAAGAGTATTCAACATGCATTTATGTTATAAACTGTGTGTTTCTAGCCCCAAAATTAGGCCAAAATCATAATATTACATGTAGCTTCAATCCCCCAATCAATCGGGATGCAATAGGCATCAAACCGGTTATGTAGTCATGCCCAAACAAGCATAGGCATACAAATACATACTGTCTCAGACCTAAAATCTATTGCAAAAGATTCTATCATCAAAATTTGGCAAATCTGACATCACCATCGCGTCCAGAGCATGCCAAAACCCCAACTTAGACTCTTACCTTGCTTGAATCGGGTTCCGAATGCCCGAGATATGACAAAAAGAGTGATTTTTGGGCCAGATTTTGAAATAGGCGCAAAAAAAAAACGTGAGCTAGCTAGGGGGGTCTGCTATCCCACGTGTCAACAATAGGGCCCAAAGGGGACACAAATGAGGGCCAAAAAAGGCCTACACCAAGCCTTAACAAGCCTTGATAGACTGGAAGCAAGATCCAGGTGAAGGAAGCTCCAAGAGGTGTGAGCTATGGCTGCCCACAACTTCTTTACAGCCTGTGAGACCTGATAACTGAAGTAAACCCTAAAAAAATGATCAAATACCTCTGATGTAATGCCCTAAAGGTGCCCAACAATGCCGAAAAGGTGCTTGAGAAGCCGGGGAGTGACGGAAGCTCAAAGGAGTCGAATATGGCTGCCGGGAAGGAGACCCAATGCAAGTAGGGAGTCAATGGGATGCTGAGAATGCCATGAACCAAGCTCAAGAGTCAGAAAGCAAAGCTCTGATACCAGTTGAAAGGGAGCGATGGATCGAAGGTTGGACTCGAGAGCTATGGCAGGAGAGCAAGAGCAAGAAAGGGAGAGACTAGAAATGGAAACTCCAACAGTCACAATGTGTGACCGGGCCTTCCTTTATTCAAACTGTCACTAAAAGAATAAATAATAAAGTCTCATGAGTCTATTATCATCTTGATAGCTAAGGATAGCCCATGTAACTTGAAGATATGAGTGAAGAAAAGGTGGGCTCCTTCTTTGACAATAAGCAGTAGCTTGGTTGGGATGAAGCATGCTTACTTTGAAAAGTAGTCCACCACTAGAAAGAGGATGGTATAACCATGGGACTTGGGGAGTTCCACAATGAAGTCCATGCTTATAGTGATTTGCTATAGGCATCAATTGAAGCAAGTGTACTAGCTTTGAGTGAGAGGCATTCACCATTTGGCAACTTAAACAAGTGTTTATATAATCAAATACCTCTTTTATGTTTGGCTTTGAAGGTTTTGCTTTGCCCCTTACATCCTCCTAGTTTCCCATCATGCACTTCATGTAAGTTGACCTTCTTCAGTTCCATATAGTTTGGGGTGTATAGTCTCTTGTCTACAAAGAAGATGCTTTCTTGTATATTGTATATTCCATGAAGTTTCTTCCCAAATTCCACGTCTACTATTAAGTCTTGCATCTCCTTGTTATTTTCTAGGACCCTCCTTCACCAACTCTTGGAAGTTATTATTGAGTACACTCTCTACTCTCAAGTCCACTTTATGATCTTAATGTCTAACTTTGCAAGAAAGTCTAGCCATCTGGCCTAACAACTTGGGTTGGGATTGGAAGTATTTTAGTGAGATGTTGTCCATAAAAACCATTATATGTTTGTCCTAAACATAGTGCCTCCATTTCCTACGGTTGTTTATTATAGCTAACATATTCTCATGAGTGATCCAATTGGTTTCTACCTCTGTGAACTTCTTGGATTTGTATGCAATTAGGTGTCCATTCTGCATTAGTGCTCCCCTAATACCATCGTCTAATGCATTCATTAAGATCTCAAAGGGATCGGTGAAGCCAATGACTTTGGGCACTAGGGTCTTACTTGGACACTCTTTCATAAGATTAAAACCTAGTTGTTGATCTCCTCCCCATGTGAAGTTCCCTTCTTCTTTTGTACTTATGAAAGTGGACCATTACCATGATGTAATCTTTCACAAACCTCCAACAAAACACTATGAACCCAAAGAACTCTCTCGCTTCCCTTCCTACTTTGGGCATTGCCAAATTTTTATGGCCTTCCTTTTCTTTGGGTCTACTTTGATTCCTTCCTCCCCTACTATGAGATCCCAAAATTTCTAACTCTTTTATTGCAAACTCACATTTCTCGAGCTTTGCATACAACTTGTGATGGCTCAACTTCTCAAAGACTTCTTCAAGTGTGCTTTGTGTTATTCTAGGGTTTTGCTATGGACTAGTAAGTTGTCTATGTAGATGATGATAAAGACATGTGTATCCTCTCTAAAGGCTCCATCCATCAACCCATATAAGGTACTTAGTCCCCCCAATACTAAGTCCAAATCCTAGAACTTAGCACATAGCTATCATACCTAGTGTGAAGTGCTATCTTTGGGATGTCTCCTTCAACTTGTGCAAATTTGGTGGTAACCAAACCTAAGATCTATATGGATCAAATATTCTTAATCTAGGGCTAAATGTACCTAATGCAACCTCAGTTGACATTGATGAATGGATCAACAAGCTTGAGAACTATTTCAATCCATTCCACAAAATGGTGAGGACAATTGCCACACCCTATTTGGAAGAACGTGTTCACATGTGGCATTAAAATTTGGCAAGGGACCCATAGGAATGAAAAATAGTTTTTTGTTAGCCATTGAGGCCGAGAAGCTTGCAAGGAAGTGGTATGGGTTGGCACAAAGGGGCATGAATTTTAGAGACTACAAAAAACAAAACATTTACCTATCTATCTCTATGGAGGGCATTGATTGGGATGCAAAGCTTTACACATTCCCTCATATTTGAAAGTGGCAACCTCCAATCCTGATTCCTCATACCCTTCACAAGGTCAAGGCCATGCAAAATTCATAGAGAACATGAGATGAATCAACACAACAACAAAATTCATGCCCTCTTTTCCAATGAAAAGTCTCTCCAAGGTTAGCCCTAATAAGTGAAGGCAACCCCCAATAGTATGTCACCACCTCCCATGAACAAATGCCTAAATCCATCGGGTTCAATTTTGTGTACTTAAAACATTGTTATGGTTCGAAATAGGGTGTTAGTTTGAAAAGACATTTCAATCCACCAATGTAGGCCAAGGAAATTAAGGACCTCCAAATCATCACAAAATTAGAGTAATAACAATAGATTCATTTCTAATCACCTTCTATGTGAAAGAAAGGAGAAGTGGCTATGCATTAAATGTAGTGAACCATGAACAATTAATCATAGGAACATGTGCAAAGTTCAAAATAACAAGATAAGCTACATACTTTGTAAGGGATTTGGTGCTAATGTTACAGTTGAAATTCATATGCATATAATGAGCTAGAATGGGAGTTCTCTTGATGGAGTTTCCTTTGACCTAGGTGGTATGTTGTATCCTTGTTCAAACGAAATGGGCATGCATATGCCTAATGAGATAGGATACATGAAGTATGCATAATATTTTGTTCATCAAGGCTATAATTTCATGAGATTTGGGTAGTTTTCATGTCTAGTCATTCCCACTCTCACATATGTTCCATAGGATGGGAATGTTTTATATATGATGAAGTAGATTGGCTAGTGTAGGAAGTTACTAGGCCCTATAACACCTTGTGATTGATGTTATTAAGTGTTGTGGAAAACTATAGAATTTTCCATAGCTTAGAGTTTATATTTATCTTCTAAAAGCTAAGCATCCTTGAGTACGAATGGTCCTTCAAATAATGTAAAGTAAGTATGACTCTAGTTTCAACAAAAAGCTATTCATAAAGTAGGCACATGTTTATTTCTAAGAAGCCACCTTCTTCCTTCCTTCAAATTCATCTTTCTTAATAAATTAGGTTATTCTCCATTGGCTATATACTTGTCTTGGAATCTATAATGTCACATAGTAAATAGATCTTGAAGTTTGCCTTGAATTTATCCAACATTATATTCTACTCAGTTACAACTAGAATTTGTTTTCCCACCATCTCATGAGGTGTTTACTTTTAGCTACATTCTAGTTATATTCATTAGATGTTTTTCAATTTTTATATACACAATCCTTTATATGTTGAATATTGCTTTATTATATCTTCCTATCAATGCAGATATTATTACACGCTTCTATTTTTTTAATAGCATAATTTTTTAACTTCTTTACCGGTGTCATTATAATTATTTCTCACGCATATTTATTTGCATTATGTTTTTAGATCATTTGTGCTCAAGATCATTAGATACATGCACTTCCATTGTCTTGGCTCTCATTATTAAGGAGGACCAATTGAGAGGAGTGCATGATGCATTGAAGAAACCAAAAATGAGTCCAAGTTTGGTTTGATGTGTAAAAAACCAATTATTTTTGTGTGAGTGCTTCATCAATAAGTATGTTAGTGGATGGATGTAAAGAAAAACAATATATCCATAGATGAGTAATTGGAAAACATTTAAATTATTCTATAGAATGGAAGTTGAAAAGGACTTCATGGTTTTGTAAAATTCATTTTAATCTTCACTTATTAAATGAAATACAAAAGAAAAATATTGGTTCCTATAACTATGTATGCAATATCATATACACCTTATATCTAATTAACTCAGTTATTTGAATGACTACTATTTTTAAAGCTCCATTTATTGCAAACCTTTCGTATTGTGTGGGTCTATACTCACTTGGGTGTCTATATGAAGAAATGACAATAGCTTTACAAAGTTGGCTATTACAAAGTTACTATAGTACATTGAAAGTGTCATGCTTTTTAGATTAACCTTTAACATACTCAAATAATATTTGTGCTAGAGGACTTATAGTACATTGAAAGCTCAACATACACAAGTAATAGTTGTGACAAAGGACTAAGACCATATGTACCATCCGACACTAGATATACACTAAAGACTTGTGATGACAGTGAAACCATACGTCTAAAGACTTTTGATGACAATGAAAGTATACATCTATCAAACTTCATACTCATAAGTGTTTTGCTTCAAAGTTCTTATGTGATATGAGCTGCTAACTTAACATGACTTAAAGAAGGTGAACAATAACAAGTTTTGCATGTGACATTAATAATGCAAAGGCAAACTACTCTTCTTAATGAGCAAGGGTGTTAGCATGACCATTTTGCTTTGTGGGTCCATGCACATAATAAGGCCTACTCACAATTCATAAGACAAGAATCAAGTAGCTTTGCTTTTCTAAAGCACATGTTTTGAACATCTATATTCTAGTTTATGCTCCATCGAGGAAGAGTCAACTCTATGATCTACCATCATTCGATAAAACGCCAGAATACTTTTGACATTGATTGTCTTGGGCCTTTCAAAATCCACATGGAGACTTTCTAAAGGGAAAATCAACAATAAGTTTACTTCTTATTCTTTTCTATATCTCAAATTGATGAGACTCATTTTAAAGGAGGAGGATGGCCATAATCAAGTATATCTTTTTAACATTGGGCAACTATAGAAATATCAAATCTACATACAAATAGTAATAGTACAATGCAAACTATTGGTCCCACTATGAAGAGATAAGGTTTGACAAAGAGGGAATGATTGTACACTTGTGCCAATTGGAATTGTCCATTACTACATGCAG
Organism: Lygodium microphyllum; assembly: GCF_053477565.2. Classification (NCBI taxonomy): domain Eukaryota; kingdom Viridiplantae; phylum Streptophyta; class Polypodiopsida; order Schizaeales; family Lygodiaceae; genus Lygodium; species Lygodium microphyllum. The sequence goes on along the minus strand of NC_141135.1, from coordinate 48,821,856 downwards.
ATGAAAGCATATCAATACTTAGAAGGTGGCAAAAGTGTATCAAGTTGAAATGAATTTACAATGTTTAAGGGTTTGTCAAACACACAATAGATCATAAACCCTTAAGCACATACCATGATTTTAAGATCTTATCTAGCTATTATGTAGGTGGTGATGATCTCTTTTCAACCAATCTATTTTCTTAATTGTTGGTGTAATTCACCTGCAACCTAGGAAAGTGTGCATGTAGTCACTTTATGAATGTTAAAATTATAGCATCCCTCCACTTTCACTTAGCCTCTTAATTAAGCCAAATTGGTTATTGCCATGCAAGTAAGTAGACACTTCTTTACTCCAATGTGGAGTTCATGAACTAGAAATGGCAAGTTTCATAATTACATTTGTTTAGGTGTATGATAATGAGCTCAAAAGTACAATGAAAATCAATCCTTACATCAAGTGATACTAACTTGCTTAGGTAACAATGCTTGCTATTGCACTTTGGGTGGTGTGTGGGCTTGCAAAGCTTGTTATGCTACACCTTGCTCACTTTGCATTTTCTATGAGCCAAAGGAAGTAGTTGTGCTATTATGTGGCTACTCCCTTTTCACTCACACAAAACAAAAGATGTTGAGCTATGTTGTCTCATAGCCACGCCTTACAAAAACCATAGTTATAAATGCACACCCGAGTTTATAGTGTAGCTACTTCCTTAGTCCATTAACAAAAAGTAAAATGATTGAGATACTCTTACAGCTCAACAACACCTTAGAGAAATGATATCTTCACAAATAGACATCTCAAGTTTAAGTAGGTGGCTTTCATGTCCTTGTAAATAGGAAAGATGCTTATGAGAAACATACAAGCACATTATCATATAAATAATCCAATTGATAGCTTCAAAGCACAAAGTGCAAACATAATTAATAAATTTAAAAAATCATTTAACACTTTAAAGCAAATTGTAGATAACATCCACATAACCAAACACAGTTTTATGTATAGTAAATTAATATAACTTTGAAAGAGAAAGCTCTACTTGGCTAAAAAGGTTACTTCTTCTACATGAGCACAATAGCTCTCCATGCGTATAGATAACTAATCTATGTGTATAAAGTATAATTGCATATGTAAAGGGGTTGAACCACAAAATGGTACTGTACTTCACATTCCCTTTGTTCAATATCCCTCATGTGGGTGTAGACACTGTGTGCATAGTCACAATTAAGGTCTAAAAATGGACCCCATCTAGTGTGACCCCATGAACTTACCAAGGGTAGCGAGAATACAACATCAAAGTAGAGGGTGTGGAGGATCTCAAGACTGAAGGTGTCATGCAACCATTTGACCTTTTAAACTGTGGATTTAGGGCATATTTGCTCATTCAAAATGAAGGGGATGTGCTTTGTAGGTAACAACTACTATGCTTTTGTAGAATGACATACAAACACCTACCAATTGTATTATTATTATTCACAAATGTGCAAGAAGAAAGTTACATTCTTACACAAATAGGAGTGCAAGAGAATAATGTTGTTCATTAGCGTGACTCACTAAACTAATCTACATGTATGTATTCTTTCTTTTTTGACATGGAAATGTATCGAGCCCTAACTCGAACACAAGGCTCTAAACCTAGAGAAAAAAAAAAGTAGATTTGATGCTGGGTAGTCATATTTGATGAACCCACATACATGTAAGGTATCAAGCCCTAACTCGAACATGAGGCTCTAAACCTAGAGCCAAAAAAAAAAGTAGATTTGATGCTATGGGCAGTCATATTTGATATATACCTACATGTATGTATTCTTTCTTTTTTGACATGGAAATGTATCGAGTCCTAACTAGAACATGAGGCTCCAAACCTAGAGCAAAAAAAGAAGAAGTAGATTTGATGCTATGGGCAGTCATATTTGATACATACCTACATATATCTACACACATAAGAAGTTATGTGTGCGTGTGCGTGCACGCGCGCGCGTGTGTGTGTGTGACTCAGACCCTACATATTTGACACATATCTACATATATGTGCAGACATAAAAAGTTATATGTGCATGTGTTTGTGAGAGAGAGATTCAGACCCTTCTCACACACACAGGGTGATGTTCCTTAAAAATTTGGACCATATGCATATTGGAGCAAAGAGAGAGAGATGGTAGATGGCTATAGAACCTATCCAAATTTGGATGTCCTAGGAAAAGGAACTACTTTCAACTTTGTACATCACATACCACTACTTCTAAGATTTTGGGGTGGTGAATGTAGCTCAAGGATCACAAAATTCCCCGTTTGTATGCCCCAACAAGGCATGGTTCGTGAACTATCCTAATCTTTCTTTAGATTAATCCTAAACAACTTTGAAATTTTTTCACATTTTTGGTCTTAATGTAAAGGGGGGCTAAGAAAATAGCTCTTGGTTCTTTCTTCCATTTCAAGTCATCCATGTGAAAACACTCAAGAACATATTCTTCTTCTTACCTATTTGTTGTTTTCATTTTCTAGTTGTTTACAAATAGAGGCTATTTCTTTGCATCCATAAAACAATATTGTTAAGGGTAACACCTATTTTTGGCTTCCATGTTTCCATAGTTGATATATTTTCCTTACCTCCTCCCAATCTAATATTTGGTTGCTCCATTGACCATCATCATTCACAAGTGCAAAATACTTCACAAAGAAAATCATGTGTTAACCTACCACACACACACACACACACACACCATAAAGGCCTATTGTCCTCACATTAAATTGCCAACAAAAATTCATGTTTGTTAAAATGTGAAGCCTTTTTGGCTATTTAATTGATGCATTGGGTGGTAGCTTGAAGGCAGGAATGCTAACATCTTTGATAGGTGAAAAATCAACCTCGAGGCCACCCAATTGGCCCTTGATCCCACAACCTCATGTAACTCACATTAGTTTTCTACAATTAGTCTTATACAATCCAAATGCACTAGTCTCCACTATACACTAAAAATAACTACTTATTTAGTTGGCTTACCCATCTCATCCATGTTTTTTGTGCATTTTAGTTACTAAATTACCACTATCAAACACTTTTAGATAGAATTAGAGCCTTTACAACCTACAATTGGGTTTAATGAAAGTTGTAAGTCATGAAAATGTTGCATCTTTTTTCTCATTAGATAATCCTTTATTTACCTTGCGGTGCAAATAATGGTAGTAAAACTTTTTTTAAAGTGTCATGATGCAAACAAAATTGACTTTTGCAACCCAAAAAACAACAATTCTTAGAGTTGTAGCAGCATGTAACCTTTAACTTGGAGTTCTCTATGTTACAATGTGTAGTTATAAAAAATATGTATTGGTTTAGCTTGCCACTAAAGCCACATCTTTAACTTGCTCCTTTAACCATTGTATTGACACTTGCATTATTGTAAAAGATTTATGTACTGTAATTTCATGTATTATTCTACACCTCAGTTCTTCAAAAAACAATTCGACTTCCTCTCAGCTTAAGTAAACTTTTAAGAGAAAAATGTTACATATATATTATTTTGGCATCTTTTGAGTTGGCACTAACTTAAAAAACCCCTTTAAATAGACTTTTCTTTATTAGAGAGTTGGCTCCTCCTAAATTGGTTATAACCATGCAATTTTGGAGCTTTCCAAGTTGGACCATCTGCACATTTCCCTTCCTCTCCTAAACTTAATATGATTTATTAGTAGTTTTTCTCTTCTTATAGAGTTGGCTCCTTAACTTAATGAATTTCTAACCTAATCAGATTTTTTTGTTAAGTCTTTTATCTTTTACATTCAAGTTTGGCAATATAGTATAAAATTGTCACATGGGATCAAGAAGGATATGGTGGTTAGGGAAGTACCTTTGTGACAACCTCTTTAGTATATATTATAGATATATATTATGCATGTATTGTTGCCAAAGTGTCTTGGCTCTAATGAAATGGTTGAATGTTCCACAAGCCACACTAAGAGGTGGACATGTATTAGGGCAAATAGTCATAGAAACTATTTGTAGATGTGGTAAGGCTTGCAATGATTTCCTCTTTTTGCATTGCCAATGCTTATGGACTCTTGGATGAGGCAATTCTTAAATCAAATGAGGCGTGTTTATAAAAGTTTAGACCTACAATTATCATTATATAGAGGATAATTACATAATTTGTACCAAATTTGAGCTTCTCCTTAGTTGGTGGAAGGTTATTGGGAAGAAATAGTCCAACAAAAGTATGATCATTATCTCTTTGTAGCCCCTAATAAATCTTCTAAAAAGGGATGCTTTTTGGGGGATTGAAGCTGCTCTATTTTTAGTGAGTCTCTCCTCAACATGGCAAGTGTTCGATGGCCTTTTAGCCAAATAGTTCTCTCCCCATATAGGAAATTAAGTTACCCCTTTGAGATACCTTATATTGTGGGGACTAGATAACCGTAGTGAGTTTCATGCACTTGCCCTCAATGGGAGCAACCCTTACATGGAGGGAAAAGTGATAACAAAGAGTTTAGTTTGCATGAGTGAACAAAGCAATTAAGTGTTTTAGTTTACACATGTCAACCATGGGTCAAGGTGAGGATGTTTAAGAGTCTAAGTTTACATGCATGGAGACAACATGACAAGAGTTGAAGTTTATGCACAGCAATGATGAGCCAATGTGAGTGTGATTAAGGGTTTATTATACTATTACGAGTATAATTTACATTGGTCAACAATGGACCAAGTTGCAATTACAGGTTTAGTGATCAAGGGAACTTGCAGTGTTCATGAGAAACAATTTTGGGAGCCAATACGAACACCCTCAACCTTCACAAATTGTAGGTTTTTTCTTAGATGTTGTAGGTTTCTTATGTCATAGTATAACAAAACAACCTTACATTTTGAAATTAAAAACTTTTCTCCCAAAATTTCAAAGTTTTTAGATGTGAATGGATATGTGTATCAATTGAATGCCAGAGCTTACATCTAGACTTGTAATTCAAGGCTGCCCAAACCCTTGACTACTTACTCAACATGTGGTTTGATTACAAAGCCATCTTGGTGACTAGCCTTTTGAGGATCAAGCTCATTCTATTCACTCGACTCTCTAGTTGTAGCTTAGTTGTATGTCACTTAGCTATATGACATAACTCAACCATGGCTATACCTATGGTTAGTTGTAGACCTAGATTACTTTCACTATTGTGTGTTAGATAGAGGTGTGTGATATTTATGAAGAATAATGAAGAAGAAGATGACAGTGAGCACATTGTTTTGTTGTTGCTCCACCTCCTTGCCTTCTTGTTTCTCTTGAACTTTTAACATAACCAAGTGGAGCCATAATCACTTTTTACATTGAAAAAGGTGCCGTCACTATTGACTATGAGAATGGAACCCTTAGATCCTTAGGTTTAGCACATCATCTCACTACCACTTAAGATAGTGTGTTGTGGCAAAATTTCAATGTTGTTTTAAATTCAAATTAATTTAATGTGATCCCATATTTTGCAGTTTCTTTCATACCCTCATAGCATCCCATACAAGTAGAGCCAAAAATCCATTAGTTTCTCCTTGGGAATCCATTGAAGCGTTGAATTTATCACCATAGGTATTCAGAGCAACAATTCAATTGACAACCAATGGGGTCATAGAGCCGAGTTGGATCGAGTGTGGGTTGAGGTTTGGATGCAGGTGAGTTCAATCCCTATATATGTGCCTCCATGGTGGCACAAATCTATTCTTGTATAATAATTCCATTAATAGTGAACCTTGGTTTTTAGACCCAGAGCACACCCATGTCAAATCGACTTAAGTTAGTCCACATAGTTAAGTTTATTAGGTGTGGCCAATACAATTTAACTTGCACAATTTGGGAGAGGGCACTCAGAGAGTTGATGGAGTACTCTCTTTAACAAACAAAAAAGAGGGTACTCCATGAACTTGATGAGTTCAATGGAGTTGTCTATTAGAGATTGGTTGATAAGGCCTGAGCTCTCCTTTGTGCATTCTCTCTTTCTCTCCACATAGTAGCTCGAGTGGCTGAAATGGGGGGGGGGGAGTTTGGTGACATCGACTCACGTGTGACCATGCTGAACTCAACTTGTTGCAGCACACTCACAAATCCGTGTACCGGGGCGTGACAAGGCTCTTGTTAGGGGGCGTTGGGTGAAAGGCTCGTTATAGCTTATAAGCTTGGGTTTGCATTATAACTTATTATGAGCTTTGCTTTGCATGAGCCTTGAGGCTTCGTTGGTCAAAAGGCCAGCCAATCATACTAGGATCAGGAATTTGGCCGTCCCTGCCACACCACAGTCTACCCAACACACGTGGAAGGAACCTCCCCAATTTGGCAAGCTCACCCGGAGAAGAAGAGGAGAGACCATAGAGACGCCAGCATCCAAAACCAGAAACCCTACACCCCCCCCCCCCCGCCCCCCCCCCCCCCCCCCTCCCCCAGTCACTAATCGGCTGCTGTCACAGGCAGCTGCCATATTTTTCTGGTCCATTTTTCGGAAATCTTCTGTCGTCGCTTGCGCCGACTCTTTGTTGTTCTAATCTGTTCTCCAGATCATTCCATCTTCTACATTTGCTTCGGCAGTGGTGGTACTGATAATAGAGGTCTGCACCAAAAAGGCCGTTTCTGATGTCAGTGTCTGCTATCAAGAAGGGGTTTGGCTCGCATTGAATGGATGCAGCCATGGATTGAGCCGATCACATGCCATTAAGCCCTCTCTCAGGCATTGGCAGCCATGATCTCGTGTCCAGAACAGCTCTTCTGATACTTATCCTGTATGCGGGTGGCACATGGAGACACCATCTGGGTTCTTTGATGCAGAGGAGGTCTTCTGAAATACATGTTTCATGTGACTGGCTCTATGGAGTACAATCAAGCTTTATCTAGGTTCTTCTGATACAGAAGAGGTCTTCTGAGATACATCTGTCATGTGAGTGTCTCTGTGAACCTCAATCAAGCTTTATCTAGGTTTTTTGATGCAGAGGAGGCCTTCTGAAATATATCTATCATGTGAGTGGCTCTATGGAGCTCAATCAAGCTCTCTCTCTCTCTCTCTCTCTCTCTCTCTGTGGGAGATTACACATCTGCTTGTTTTTTAGCCTCTATGCAACTCAAGTCTTCATATGCATCTCTCTGCTGCCTAAGATTACAGATTTCATGTGGGAGCACAATCGAGCTCCCTCTCTGAAGCTGTGTCGGGGGGATCACACATCTGCTTGTTTATAGGCCTTTACGTATTCAAATAAAGATGGCATATTATGGAGTTCAGTCAAGCTCCCTCTCTGATGCTATCTAGTAGGATCGCACAGCTGCTTGTTTTTGAGCCTTTGTGTGTTTAAATCATCAAGATTGCTTATGCATCTCTCTGATGCTGCTTAGTGGGCCTATATGTATTCAATCCATTGCACTTAAGACAGCATATGCTGTTTAGGATTACACTTCTGCTCGTTTTTCCTTCTGTAAATCGCACTCAAGATTTCATATACATTAGCCCTGTCCGACTTCTGAGGACTGCACACGTTTTCAGTCTGTTGCACTGAAGACTGCACATGCTTTCGCTTTTCAGGTTTCCCTACGAAGACTCTAGCTTGCCTCTGCGTGAAGCCTGCAAGAAGAGGCAGCACCCAGACAACAGCTGTTCAGGCTCATCTTTATCCAAAAGATTGTTCATCCCCTCTGATGCTGGTTCGTATTCTACTAGTTCCTCCAGTTTAGATACAGTTGCTTGTTCAGGCTATGCTGCAAAGATCCATGATCATCCACCTCGTCGGCTTGATTCAGCGTCTAGCATGAGCTCGCTGTGCCGTGCCTCTGAAGTTACATGTGCATCAGCAAGTATTGCATGCCCAGGAACCCACTTGGATGGGGTGGTGGCGCGAAGCTCAAGGAGGTTAGTTCCTGAAGAGAAGGGTGCAGTTACCAGACTGCAGATTGTCAATTCTTCACATAGCAGTAGAATGGATTCTGATGCTGAAGTCAGCGAAGTGACATTTGATAAAGCTCAGACATGGCCGAGTTCTGCCCCTGGCAACTTATTTTCTGGTCGCGGTCCAAGTGGAGAGCATGTTTTTCCTAATTCGAAGCATACCAACTGCAGGAAGGAATGGGAAGCAAGGCCACAAACGAGGATAAAAAGTGAGAATTTATATGGGCAGGGCAGATTTGATATCCAGATGGATAATTTAGAAATGAAATGGCAGCCAAGGCTAGCTAGGTCCAAAAGATGCTCTCCAATTCTGGATGAGACTGGTTCTTCGTGGGTAGAGTCATCTGATGAAGTGGAGGAAATGAGGTCAAAACGTGAGTTGGATAGTATGTGGGGTTCTGAGCAAACAAGAAGATCACAAGTTTCTGAGTTTGTTAATTCAAGGACCAGATTGCTTCAGGCCTCATCGAGTGAGTTGGGCCATTTAGAGAGCTGCAAAATAGGCAAGTTTCCAGAATTAGAGCCAGTACAGCAGTCGGTTGGGGAATCACAGCTGCCCTTGGAAATGGGACAGAGTTGGGTAGAGCAAATCAGTCATGAAGGTCTGCGACCATCTCCAGTGGAGGATGGCAGGGAGGATGATGGAACACGACCCTCGTATGTTTTGTCTTCAGGCCGCCTCAGTCTTGAGGAAGGTATATTTCAAAAGCTAGTTGTTTGGAATTATGGTGTTAGTTTATGTTGTTTTGAAAGCAGAGGCCAACTACTGCGCAATGTTTTGATAGTATATATAACTGTGGGTACAGATCATTATTCAAGTTTATTTGTGTGTGCAGAGGCGCGACTGGGTCGAAGAGCACCAACCATTGACCACGATTTTGAAGAATACTTTTCTGCCCTTATGCTTTGAAAGAATCTTGCATGAAATGACGCTTTTCATGCCTCAAATGAGGCAGGATATGTAACTCTATCAGCACCATAATTTTGGGTGCTAGTCATGTGCATATGCTCAAGCACTTACACATAAACTGGGTGTTGGGGGCATCTTCATCAAGTCATGCCTCACAAAATGTCAGGCTCTTCCTAACTTACATATATGCCGCCAGATGGTTACATTTGTGGCTCTGTAAATTGTAAACTTTTTGTCAGGTGCTCTTTCTCTCCCTCTGGTACGTGTGTGTGTGTGTTTTGGGTGTGGATTTCCTCTGTGTAAATGATGAGTATTAAAGAGATGATAACTTTGTTGTATTAAAGAATAGTAAAGACACATACATCTGGAGGGTGGGTGGGGATGTGTGTTCAGGATGGGGCTTTGGAAAGTGAATGGGTTTCGTTAGCTGCTTGAGAGAGAGAGAGAGAGAGAGAGAGAGAGAGAGAGAGAGAGAGAGATGTGTGTATTAATGCCCTTTTAGATGCTTCAAAGGCATATAGGACAAAGAGACAAACATCACAATTTTAGTTAGAATCCACTTCAATGTTCCATTCGCACAAAAAGAAACCAATGTTAATGTGCCATTAGCACAAAAAAGAAATTCAACTACTAAAGCTATACATTCTGAACTTTTGTGTGTGTGTGTGTGTGTGTGTGTGTTCAGAATGGGCTATGGAAGGTGAATGGTTTTTATTATCTGCTTTCTAGCTTCATGTATGGTTTGCACCACTTTTGCATACTGGCCATACAGCCAATCGTAAATCTAACCATTCTGGTCGACACACACACACACACACATGTGCAAGCATTCTAATTGCATTTAATTGCCCTAGCAGACTTGAAAGCAGAACTGTGTTGTTTACTGCTCAGCATTTTTAATATCCAGCTGCTAAGAGAGCTCTGTTTGCATAGTTTTTGGACTCTGATAATGTGAATTGTATGTTGAGTTTTTTTAGTATAATGAAGGAGCACAGACATGACCTTGAAGAACTTGTTGACGCATACAAGGTGGTTCATGCAAATTTATTGGAGCCGATGTATTAGGGTGTTGTATATGATGGTGTACAGGGTAGAGACTTGCTGTTATTTGATCAAATGTCTAATGATTGTAGTGTCCTGCCATCAAGGAGCTGCTGATATCGAAGGGATAAGAATTTCCAAGCTACTTATGAGGAAATATTTATCTGAGAAACACAGACTACGAGGTTTAATGGAACTCAATCCAAGCAAACTTTTTTTTGGCATTGTGAGAGACTATATTCTAGTCCCATGCCAATTAACTCATGCTGCATGGCAACCATGCAATAATTACTGCAAAACTTTTCCAGAATATTTTCACCAATAATTATTGTATACGAGCTATGCCATTTATGTCAAGTTTGACCACTGCAAAAGGAATATCAATAATCTCACGTTTGACTATTGCACAAATAATGCCTATTTGGCTTCTAGCAGTGTGTTAAGAGCACACTTGTCATCATCATGTAGAAACAAGCTGGAAGTTGATTTTCTAAATCTGTTAATGAGAATGTCTTATCATGTTTTAGTCCGGTGTCATATGTGAGACAGGAGGTTAAGTGGATTTTACATTTATGAGTTGAAAAGATCCTCTGTTGGGATGAGTTGCTGTCTGCAGTTATAACGGCACTTATTGGCAGTGATCACAGTTAAGCTTGGGGACGGTAAAGAATGGGAATTTCTGTTTGTTTGATGTAATAGGAGATTCCTTTATAGCAAGGATTCCTTAGTCTTTCATGAAATCACTGTCTTGTACATGTTACAGTTCGAAGTGCACTTTTGCAGTGATCAGAGCTATGATTCCAGAGGTAAATTCCTCATGCATAATAAAAGTGTGGTATTTGTGTCTTTCATTTTTCCAGCTGGATTCTCAAAGAGACTAGGCCTTTAACTGTCCAGTAGTCTGATGCATATATTGACAATTAAAAAGCTATATGAAGCTGTTATGTGCTGGAGTGGTATTGTATTCTTGGTGTGCATGTTGTTCTGTGCAGGGGAGTAGGCAAGCTACACATGCGGGAGATTTGTCGCAGAACCATTATGCAAGGTACAACTCCTTTGGCAAAGAGTCAGTAATTTTTGTGGTCTCTTATGTTACATAACTTTGTTCTTGATAATGCAAGGTGGGAGGCATTTGTATGGGCCTGTTTGATGGTTTTGGAGTAGGATAAGACTTAGTCGAACAGGGGACTCCTCATTTGCTAGTGTATATGCTTCCCTGTAGCTTTTGTGTAGCTTATGGAGTTTTAAGTGTGGAAAGTCCAACAAACTGAAGCATTATGCAGTGTGTCAAGCTATTGTATGGTGCTTGTGCTGAGCCCTTTGATGTACTGCTACCGGCTTGTTTGTGATAAGGGGAGGAGTGTGTTGCTTTGCTTTCCAGTCTCAAGCGATGTGCAAAAGGTTTACTTGAGGGAAATTATTAACATGGTGGTGTAAGGATCTGAAAGAAAGATGATTGCATCCCACCATTTGGAAATATTTAAGCAAGCAACACTCAAGAAAAGGTATATTCAAACTGAGGATGCGTTTGAAGTAATTGCCAAGAAGGTCAAAGATAGCATACTGTACATATGATAATTATCTTTGACAGTTTAGGTGATTGGAATAACCAAAGCTAAGTTTAGAGTTGACCTCAGTCCGATTCCTTCATTGTTGATTGTGTTATTGCTTTGCCCTCTCACCATTGTTTCCAATAGTTGGTATAAGACTTGTGTTTCATCTCCTAGTGCAAGCCTCTTCTACGTGTGGTAATCTCAAATTGTTGCGCCATTGGATATGGATGTAGACCTCACTGTTTTAACTACTAAAATAGTGATTTTGTGGCATGTGTTAAAAGTATGTGTTCTAGGTCCTCCAACAAGAATTTGGGTGTTTCTTTGGAGCCTTGGCAATGACTCATTTGGTGATTTTATGCCTTTTTTTTGCATTGTGGCTATGGACTCCTATATGAAGGCACATCTATAATCTCGGACTTTGGGAACTCTTATTTGTTATGTGCATGCTTCTCTATAGTTTGTACCAGTTTTTCCATTGTGCAATGCTAACGTGGTAGGTGTAGTGTTTCTGGATTTGATAGCTTGGGAAAACTTGGTAGTTGTGCCTCGAGTAAATGTAGTGGTGCATTTGAGAGGTCAAGGTAAGTTTGAATCATTGATGTATTCAAGATGTTCTCACAAGGTTGATGGGCCTAATTATCCATTGTGGTCCTACATGATGCCATGCATTGGTTACCAAAGGGTCATGGGAACTTTCACTACAAGCGTGGAGAATTGGGCTCAAAGTCCCACAACTTTTGCCTCTTAAGGCAAGCAAGATAGATGCACATATTGCCTACTCAAGGACATGGGAATGGGGAAGTATATCTAGGCTTATGCGATAGACTCTTTTAAAGATGGTAGTTATTTATCATGTTTGCTCATGCAAATATTACAAAGTAGGACGAGATGCACTTGCTAATCTCTACTAGGTTGATAACAAGATGTGTAGCTTTACTTAAGTAGGTAGTTGGATATTGAACATATGAGGATTGAATCTTTGCGTGTATTTTTCCGAAAAGTCAAGGAGCCCAAGAATTCAAATCATTGTGAATGGCATCTAAATTATTGATGTTCTTTTAATGCTTTATTAAAGTTTTGTATTTGCAGTCAGGATCATGATAAAGGGGGGAGCTCAAGGAGCCAATTGTAGTAGTCAATGAAATTATTCTAGGTGGCATCTTGGTAGCCAATATTCATTAAATGCTTGATCAAAGTTTGCATTTGCACTTGGATGAAGGGCAATCCAAATGCTCTCATCTTTGATGAGTTCACTTGGTGTATTTTTACAAAATAGACTAGATAAAAGTCACTCTAGCAATTTCTACATGTGATGCAATAGGTGAAGGCAAGGCTTGTTTTGCCAATAGCACTAAGACCAAGGTGGATTTCACACAAATGGTGGTACATGTAGTGATAAGAAGACACTTACAGCGGACATGTCACATAATCAAGGATTGTTATAAGTTGTAGGGCAAAGAGTTGGAGTGTTAGATCACATGCAAAATACATAGATGCACTTCACATTTTAATTATGAACTTTTACTATTAAGCTCCAATGTTTCATTTAAATGTATCTCAATATATCTTTTATATAATTTTAAAGATGGGCATCAATCAATTATGCATCTAATTTAATAGTATGTCTACAAGCATAGTACTACAATTATATGCTTATGAGTATAATGATGAGGCCTATCCCAAATGTAGGGCTTATTTTTAGCTCATTTTTGGGCCTTTAGGTTTGAAAAAGCAATGTTTGTAACAAATAAGGGCACGCCTATGGTCACATTTTTGGGTCTTCAGGCTTCATAACTTTTGAGGGTTCTAACAAATGCGGGTATGCTTAATGTCTTACTCACTTTAACTTGGTTTTGATATTTTAGCTTTGGAAAAGAAAGGGTTTTGACAACTAAGGGAAGGGATATCCTATCATTCAATTTTAACCCTATAGTTGTTGTTTTGGATATTTTATGAGGAGGAAAGAAATTTTAAGACATTTTGTATGAAATAGTTTGCACCGTATTTTTAGATTTTGTCTACTCAATAAAATAGTTCATATTGCTAGTCACTTGGTGGCTCTCATTAAATGACATAGTAGTAAACATAATTGTTATCATTGCATTCATTAGTATACCTGGTTTCATTTTTAGTGGATGCATCTCCCTCGTAGTTAGTTGTAGCCTAATTCAAGCATCATTTTGAAATAGTGGAGTTGTTACATCCCCAATTCCAAGTATAGAACACACAAATGCTTGCATTTCTATTATATGCAAAAGTGCAAAACTGTATGAAGAATTATAGCAGAATAGTCGAACACCATTATAAATCTACATAAGAGAGAGCAAACTACAAGTATAATGACACAAAATGAAAGATACACACTGAATAGAAACAAAAACTAAGGTGCATTCATTCTAATACATTCTTTATCATGCATTCATTCTAATACATTATCATCAAGAATGTGGTAGTGATCTTCAACAACACGCTTGTAGTAAACCTTGAACCAATTCATCATATGAAACTCAATATAAATAACTAAGGTATAATACTGATATCAACGTCAAATCCTAATTAGTGGGGTAGCTCGTGGTGGTTGGCTAGCCACATCTAAGACTCAAACCCTTGGTACGTAAAGAAAAATGTGTTATTGAAAATGAGCTAATCTAGAGAGTATAGTTATATACCCCTTTTGAAACCTTCAACCTCAAGATGGGCCACATTGAGTAACTATTGACAAAGCTCCTTCAGGATATCCATATCCCTCTTGTGTAATTGCATAACAAACCCTAATGATTGTTAAACAAAGCAAAGGCAATACAAAATGATGAGAGTAAGTATCCATAAAGACATTACTAAATCATGAGCTTGACATGCTTATAAACCATTGCATGAGTATTATAGCTAAAAATATCTATCAATGGTCGATTTGTATGATGATTCACATGATGTACAACCATGAATACATCATCTATAAAGGTCGAGGTTGAACTAATATCCATATCATGCATTTTGTCAACTATCAATGTCCTAATCTTAGCCAGTTGATTAATGTTAGATAGTATATATGCAATTTTAAATCTAAAAACATCAAGTGACTTCGGAACATCCAATTGCATCATCCTTCTTTTCAACCTGCAAAGTCGACAAAACTTTGACCATTTTATCAGTGTACTAACATATGTTTCACTTTCTCTTGAAGTTTATTCTTTTTTTCAATCAAGCCTTTCAAATTTTTGGATATCAAACATAGCTAAAGTACTCCATAAGGTCTTGCAATCACTCATGCCATCTGATTAGCAATCAATTGCCATTGCTCCTACATATACTTTGTCAAGGAGCTTTGGTGACATTCAAATACTCTTGCATGAAGACCAATCTTCCTAAATCTACTTTTGTAACATGCAAAAGTTGTTTCTCAACCTATAACAAAGGTTAATCCTTGCATCAACCAATACTCTTTCATCTCTCAATATAGCATTATCTTGCATGAGAACCTAAACTTTAGCTTGAAATTTATCTTGCATATTAATAGTCCATTGTTTAAACAACTTGAAAGACACTTTACGTTTTTCCACCATGTTGCAATAGGCAATATATTTCTTGAGATTTGTAAGTTCATTATAATACATCTCCTTAACTTGTTTCAAATCTGGTTCCAACACTGCATACTTGTCCCTTTTCTCTTGCAATTGCTTCTACAAAATATGAACTACACCAAGTTTAACATCCATTGTTATTTGTAAGTCTATAAAAGATTTATCCAAACCGTTAGCTCATGAACAAGCCACATTCAAATTAAATGGCATACAAAATGAAGATGAAGGCATCCTAATGCTATGCATAGAAAATACTTATGGAACCATCCACTTTATACCTAGAAGTTGGAATCTTCATTTTTGAAAATTTGACCTCCTTTTGTATGCCAAGTACCACAACATCTTGCTTCTCATGCTCCTTTGGAACCAAGTTCAACCATTCAAAAAAGTCATAATACAAAGTAGCATCCATATACATTTTAGCATGATCCAAATCTTGCCCATAAAATCCTAATTGCTTATCTGCATCATCACGATCATCATTAGACTTATTTGCATCCATAGTCACATTCTTGACTTGCTTTACATTTGTCCCATGAGCACCATGCATTGCATTACCATGATCTTTCCACAAACTCTTTTTTACATTTGGATTCATATCCACAATCCAAGCATATAATGCTGCAAGTAAAGAACCAATTTTACTCTTTTGGTTCATTCGCCTAATAGCAGGAACATATATTTCAACCATAAGATGATAATGAAGGTTTAGGAATTGCAATGTTCTTAGCAAACCATAAATTCCATATATATCCATGGTTATGGCTGTATGAACAAAAAGGAAATGCTCCATAAACCATCTAAAATGGTGCTTTCAAAGAGGATCTAACACACAAAGCATATATAATTTTGTGACTTGTTGGTTGGCCAAATTAGGCATGCACATCCTCATTTATGTGCCTCCAATGTTTGAGATTATCATCAGAATCAATATGGAATACATCTGTCTCACAAGAGCATGGATAAATTATAATTTTCCACACCTTTCCCATCATTTTTATCATCTTAATTTGGGGTGCAATATGAAGATTTTTGGACCTTGCTCCCATGGCAACTCAACATAACGCAAGCCAAGCTACAACAAGCCCCAATGTTGGCATCATGTGCATCCAAATGTATTGTGCAACCTAAAAAGGGTGTAATGTCACTAGGTGAAGATTGACTATGCGTGGTTGATTTTGGGGTTGCCACATCATCACCTTTGTTGAGCGGCATGTCTAGAGGGTTGTCACTCTACTTCGGATCATCAATGTGATCTTGGTGTTGGTCATGAAGGCTTTTGATGGGCAATTTCTATGCCTTCCTTGCTCTTATTTGAGCCATGGTGGATAGAGCACGAGAGTGTACAGAGAGGTGACAATATGGTGGAGAGAATTATGCATTATTTGGACTTCCCATCACTTTTGTGGATTCGCCCACATCACCTTCAACACACTCAAGTAAAGGATGAGTTTGCTCACCATGAAATCAAGAAGTACAAAGTGCACTTTTTATCCCAAGTAGAAAAAACCTTGCACACTTGAGACTATCATAACGTAATAAACTTACTTTTAAATTGTATCCTCCATGGTTCTTCATGAAGAAATGCAAAGTCCTTAAAAACCTTGTGACTTATAGAAAATACACTTTCCTTATGGTAAATAAAACCATTTAATGCCAACATGAATGGGATCCATAAAGCCTTTGCAAACATCCTTATATTGAAGCATAATTTCCTCCAAAATACCATAGAGAAACTACTATTGAAAATAGTATCTGAAAATCATGAATAGCAAGAGGCCACAATGTCATGAATTGCGCAATGAAAGTCACAAAGACAAGGGGAAAGAGAAAGTGCATGAAAATTCTGTCAAACAAAAATTAGTGAATCCAATTTGTATCACTCATGTGTTACACAACAAATCATAATTAAGTACATGAAACTCTCCACATCTCTTCCAATAATCTCCCTTGCAAAGCACATTTATAAGCATTAGATCTTGCTATCTCACTTGAGTTGTGCTTGAACAAGATTAACATCCACCTCTTGTTGAACTTCCACAATAGACTTGGGGTCATCATAGTTAGGTTGGAGTAACTTCTTTAGTCTAAATCCATTCATGAAAAGCTTAATAATTGCCCCTGTAAAATGGTCAAAATAAAATTTCCATGTCCAACATCCTTCGCAATTTCATAAGGTCCCACCTTTAGTTTTCCATGATGCTTATCAAGCTTAGAGTTGTACACCAGTACAAGGTTACCTTTTTTTATTTTTTATTTTTGGATATTATGGTTTACCCATGTCTATCTTCTTACCCACACCACCCCTGACAAATAATGTGCAATGACCCTATCTTCTTCAAGTTGTATTAGTTGTAACCTGTTATGGATGAATTCTTCGAGAGAGAGTGTATGAGTTATAGCCACCCTCAAACTAGGCACAATAAACTCCATAGAAATTATTGCTTCTACCCCATAGACAAACTTGAATGGTGTCGATCATGTTGTCACTTTGAATGTTTTCCTAAGATACCATAAGGTAAAATGCAATTTAGTATATTAATCCTTTTGATTCATCGACAATGTTCTCAAGGATCTGTAGTAATATCTTTTTGGAACTTTTAGCCTATCCATTAGCATACACGTGATAAGGTGTAGATCTCTTGTGCAAAATCATATGTTTTGCAATAACCTCCTCAATGACATCATTTAGAAAGTGCTTACCTTTAGCACTAACCAATTCAATTAGACAACCGGATGTTATGATGTTAGAATATAAAAATTGAGCTAAATTGTAGTGGTGTTGTCTTTCAAAGCCTTTGCTTCAACTCACTTAGGTCAATAATTAGTACAAACCAAGATAGACTTATTTTTAGTTCTAATTGGTGCATGAATAAAATCCTTGGAATTTAGTTGCATGAGAGATCCCATTAAGCACTTGAAAGCTACCGATTTCAAGATGAAAAATGCAAATAATGGTCATAAGTAGGTCAACTATAGAAAAATGATAAAATGGTGTGATAAATGGGTCTTATATTTTTTAATATTTTTGACGATTTTTCAAAATTATACTTGAATTACATATACAATTTTCTCAAAAATAGAAATAGAGCAACAAAATTTCCAAGAAAATTACCACAAATCTTTCAAATCATATAGTATTTTGGAGGAAATCTTCAAGTCTTTAGATAAGTTGGATATTTTTGGAAAAGTAAAATACTCTATATATAGTAACATATACTATGAAAAAGGATCCTATGCTTGATCTTCCCTATACAGTTGCACTAAGTTTTCTATGATTTAGAGGAATATATTTTTTAGGAGCTTATCAAAAGAGGCTTAGTGAAATTCTTAGTCAATCTAGCTTGATATAGGGATTGTTATAACTAGTTTAGAGTGTTGCACGACCAGACGTGCTCAAATGTTTTCATGTTCCTTCTGTTCAAGTATTAGCATATAAATCCAAAACTTGCTTTGCTACCATTGACCATACAATGCAATGTAGCATGTTTGTAACACAACAATCCCATTTATTGTGCCATATTGTCGTTTCCACCCCATGTAATGAAATGGGGTGCTATGGTGTGGTCATGCCTTGGCGACTTCTCTATATTACTATACATCGTTTCCATCCTTTTATGGCCAAATGAAGTGATATAGCATGTCCATCACCCGACGATTTCCCCATATTGTGTTGTATCATCATTTCTCTCTTCCACTACTATTTTAACCTCGATGGCTACGACTAAGTAAATAGATCACAAACTATACATAACCAAGCTTGTAAAACCTCCAGAGGCCTCTCCAAGTACTTTGATTGATGAAACTGAGCCTTCTATGGTCAAGTTGAGGCTTCTTCCAATGAGGGTTCTAAGGATTCTGAAGCTAAGGCTCCTCAAAAAGTAATTGATGTTGAGCTTGAGTCTACAAAGGCTACATTAGCGAAATGGCCTATTTCTACAAGTGCATATTCTTAGGAGGCCAAATCTAAAGGCCCAAGTGTTGTCACAAATGCACTATGAGGAAGAAGAGAAAGTCCATATGGTTCTACATGCAAAGGTGCTTCAACAAAATAAGGATATCAAAGGAAGAAACTAATCACCAAATGAGAACAAATTACACCTTCTCTCCATCTCTATGATGCTTTTTGTAACAACAAAGGCCTCATAAGATCAATCATGACAATTTTCCATCAAGGCTAAAGTTTGGTGTCACTATGTTCCCCCCTCTACCCTAGTTCTTGCCTTTGAAAAATTCATTTAACACTACAAAAATCTCATGAATAAGGTGATCATCCTCTCTATCCAACACCTCATCCTCCTGTGTGAACTCCTTTAAGTGCCTCCCCATCCCATTCAACACAACACGTCCCTTCTCTACTTCAATCCTCAATTATGCCTTGTTTTAACTCCTCCTATGGGCTACCTTCCTTCCCTCATGGTACCTAGCAATGGTAGAAGATATGGTCCTCATGAGGTTTGTAATCATTTAACATGTGACCTTTCAACCTCAATTGGCCAACTATTCAAATGCCATTTGCATTTTCATAGCACGGAAAGGGATAGCATCACCTAACCATTAGAATAATGTAGCACTAGCTACTATGACATCTAGCATGAGAGTTGACTATACTCAACCATTAGCATGGCATGGCCGGGGCTAGTGAGACAAGTAGAAACCTAGGTGGCATGAGCTAGTGAGATAGATGGTAACATGAGTGATGCCATCTAGTTATTGCAAGATACAAGTTGACTATGATGTTTGTTGTTGATACCCCCTAATATTGACATTTGGCAAATGACTACCATAAGGTACCCTACATTAGGGTAAAAAATGCTTCAATAAATGTCATTTTCTTAATCCTTGGATTAAGAAAAGAGTCAAAGGAGAGTTTGCCACATGTACAAGAATATGATATTCTTATCTAGTGATGGTATCAAGATAGAAGGATAAAACTGCAATCCTTAGTAACCAATCACAAAATCCTATTCAAATCATCATCCAATCAATGGTTCAAATATCATGAAAATTGTCTATCTATGGAGGAATGGGCTCTAGTGTTTTTGAGGCAAAGATCTATTGGCCCTTATACCCTTACTCAAGCCTGGTTCATATTTCTTTGGATATGATGGTTGTACAAAGACATGATTGTGACATGTCCTGCATGGATTGATCCAAAAAATTGGCTACCTAGAGGATCTCCATCCATGCTATCACCCTCAATGGCTCCACATAAGCTTCAAACTAATATATTCCTCCTTAAGAGGTGAGCTACTATACAATACACCAATAGCAAGCCAACATGTAGATAAATCTAAGTCCTTGTCCACTACGTGTGAAAGACACGAGTGTGAATCAAGTCTTACCATTCGCCCAAATGTGAACTGGGCCTTGGTTCATTGATAGGCTTGAAGAGGAGGTGGCAGTTGATTGCAGGGATAAGGGAGATACATGCAGAAAATTGCACTCATAATACACTACAGCAATAGAGACATAAGAGAGAGAACAGGTATACTTGTATATTGTTCAAATGAACCCAAAAGTGTGGTTACATAAGCTTCAGAGAGGAAGTGATTCGGTGAAAGGTTCATGCCGTTTTGCATGATTAACATCAAAATTCATTGTCATAATTATTGAGTTTACAACATACCCCTTTAATTAGGGCAATTAAAGAAATTAATGTTGCATAGTCTCAAACTCTATCCTTTGTAATCCAACATTTTTACAACATTTGTTATGCTGCTCTGCACCTAATGGTTTTGTCATAAAATCAGCCCACATTTAACATGTGGAAGTGTGCTTCAAGTACAACTTCTTGTCTTCAATCATTTCCCTTGTGAAATGAAACTTTAGATCCACATGTTTTGTCTTTTCAGAATGTTTTGTATTACTAGCAAGATATACACACGAGAGATTGTCGTAGTAGATATTTAAAATTGGTCTTGGTATGATCTTCAATTCTTCTAATACCATTTGTATCTATATGCCTTCCTTTGCAGCCAAAGCAAGGGCTACATATTCTGCTTCTGCTGATGATAATGTCATTGCTGTTTGCTTTCTTGATTGCCACGTTATTTCCCCTCCTACAAGCACGAAAACAAATCCAAAAGTAGATCTCCAATTATCGATACCCCCACCCCGCCCCCCTCCCCCCGCGTCCGACCCACCTAATCCAAACCAACCAAGCAAATGAGTGCATTGAATTGAAGACTGTTCACCATGATAATTAATTCCAACATTAGAAGTAAACTGTAAATAATGAAGGGTGCACAATAAGCTTTTCTAGTGATGTAGACTAGGATTGTGCATGAACTGTGAGAGGAAGTTAACTGCATATGGTAAATTAGGTCGAGAACTAGAGCCTCGATAACGAAGTTTGCCTATAAGAGAGGCATATAGAAACTGAGATATATAAGCTGAGTCAGAGGCTTGTTGAAAATTAGCCAAAGAGACCTTACATGAGGTTGGCATGGGAGCAGGAGTGGGACGAATAGCACTAAAGCCACTAGTATGCATAATTTCATGATTAAACTTGGACCTGTGAAGAAGTAGCATGTGCTGGCTATGATCACGATGTACTTGAAGACCTAGAAAGTATGAAAAGGGTCCAAGATCAGTAATATTAAAAGTAGCATAGAGTCCTATGATAATCCATTGAACTAACAAAAGCGTGGAGCCTAAATTGGCAATATCATCCAAATCGAGAGCCACTATGAGGGAGATGGGAGGGTGGTGTCGTATGTAGATGTTAGGCTTAGACTTGAGCCTGCTGGTGTATCCATTTGCAAACATGAAATTATTGAAACATTGGAACCATAGTTGGGGGGATTGTTTCAAACCATAAAGCGATTGATGGAGGAGACAAACATAGGAGGGATATTCCTTGGAAACATAATATGGAAGCTACTCCATACACATCTCCTCGGGTAGTTCTCCATGTAAGAAAGCAGCTATACATCCAAATGATGGAGTTCCAAATCTAAAGATGTGGCAAGGACAAGGAGGACACACAGGGACACAAGGTGAAGGACATGTGAGAAGGTTTCGTTATAGTCCAGGCCAGCAACATGAAAGAAACCTTGTGCCGCCAAGCGAGCCTTGTATTGTGCGATTGATCCATCTGCATTATGATTAAGGCAAAGAAACCATTTGCAGGTGATGGGCTTCCTACCAAGTGGGAGAGAGACCAATGACCATGTATGGTTGGATTGTAAAGCCTTAAGCTCCTCTTCCATGGCATTACGTCATTGCAAGACATGTGCCCCTTTGAGGAGGGCATCGTAAATCGAGAATGGGAGAAGGGTCAGCCAAATCAATATCACTAGGTGTAATGGATATAAAAAAAGAATCATAGGAGGAACACACATCAATATGAGGATTTGCTAAGGAAAAATTTGAAGTACGACTGCTGGAATAGATGTCCTAGAGGGATCAAAAGTGAGTGGAGGCAAGAGATTCAGGTTGACCATTAGACTCCACATAAGTGGATGATGTCAAGGGTGATGGGGCTGCAAGCGGTTCAACCCAATGAGAGAAGGGTGAAAGGAATGGAGAACATCATGATGTTTTCGAGAGACCATGGGTGATGAGTGCATGGAGGTTGGGGCACTAGTCTAGGGGAAGGAGGGTAGGCATTCCATAGGGTGGGTTCTAGCACGGGGACAACAGGTGTGGATCAACCACACGTAGAGGCATTGAATGTGATGGAGGGTTAACCATAGGGGGTGGATCATGTTGAGACATGCACCAAGTGATAATGTCATGTCGTGGAGAAGGAGGATCAACAAAAACAATGTATTTGAAGGTGATGTGGATGGTAGAGTGGTTGGTAAGGTAGCAGTGTGGGTGATGGAGTATCTGGTGGTAATGGATTTGAGATGAGGGATCCTCATTAAAGATTACCACATGAGAAAATAAAAATTTCAGCGTATGTGGTTCATATAGGCAATAACCTTTGACCTAATGAGGCTCACCATAGCCAACAAACATTGCTTTAACATCATGGTCTACCAATTTATGTTAATCATCAAGGGGTAAGTACAAATAGACAAGGCAACCAAAGATGCGAAGAGATGCATAGCTAGGCAATGTACCAAACCATCAAGTGAAGGGGATGGCTTGGATGCTATGGGTGCAGATGGGGTTTTGGAGGTGGTTAGCTATAATGATAGCTTCCTCCCAAAAAGTGGGTGGAAGGCCTATGGTTTTGAGCATTACTCGAGAAGCATCAAGCAATGTTCTGTTCTTTCGCTCAACCAAACCGTTTTGTCGGGGGTTGTTTGGCATTGTCATATCCCATGATGTTGGCAATAGGCCTTAAACTCACAAGAGATGTACTCCCCACCATTGTCCAACTATAGTGCCACTAGGGTGTATCCAATTTGATTTTGGGCCATTTGATGATACACCAGGGTGTATCGAGAGGATCTTTGTGGATAAGATTTATTAGCTAGCTTACCAAACACACACACTTGACAAAGTGAAATTCATGCATGTTTGGGCAATTTGTACTGAGTAGCTGATGTATGGTTACTCATATAGCACACGGTGTTTAAATTGAGATGACCTAGTCGATAATGCCACAACAATGTGCTATAATGATAGCTCTCATTGGAAACATGAGCAGAGTACACCTTAGCCACATGCACATGATGTCCTAGGAGGTACAATCATCCAAATTTAGGACATGAGATAGTATATGTTCTACCTAAAGGTAATTTATGGTGAATTAATGAGTGGGTATGATAAAAGGAGATGGACGTATTTTTAGATGTGAGTTTACTCACAACGAGGTGTTTTGCAATATTGGGCACATAATAAAATCAGAGATAGCAACAACATTGCCATTCGAAAAGCTCAATATGTGTCGTGCCAACACCTATTGCGTTTTGGGATGGTGTTATTTCCAAAGAGAACATCAAAAGGAGCACCTAGAGCTTGTAATTAACCAGCCAGTCCCGACAAGAAGTCCAATGATAGGTAGCAATGGTGTCATGTCAAGCATCCATAGGTTTGTCAGGCTAAGGACAAATGCTTTGTTGCAACAAAGGCAAGGAGAGCATCCTCGGAGGAAGCCTCTGATGATATGACAGGAGTTGAAATTTTTGAGTGAAAGGTTTCCCTCAAGAAGTGGTGGCAGCCATGGCAAGAGTGAGTGAGCCGATTGCCAAGTATTAAATTTTTTTTGGGATATCATTATCGTCCTTTGGGACGAGGGTCATTAACCACTTTAATGGGGTCACACACGTGGATATGTTCATAGGTTCATACACGGTTTTTAAGAGTTTCCAAATTGTGGTCATTGTTCTCATAGCTTGTGTTTGTTGGTCACCCGAATGAAGTAAGAGCTCCAATCCAGCACTAAGGTCATCTTTTTTCCAATCAACAAGATCAAGACTGTTTGGTTGAGGCTGTACCACTAAGGTCTCAATGAACTAATCTAATACCATGCAGAAAAATGAACTCGTAATATGTTATAGCAAGAGGGATGTAAGAGAGAGAATAGGCATACTCGTATATTATTCAAATGAACTCAAAAGGTGGTTACATATGCTTTAGAGAGAAAGTCACTCGATGAAAGGTTTGTGCCTTTTTTCATGATTAACATCATAATTAATTGTCCTAATTATTGAGTTTACAATTGCACTTTGCTTGAATGTGGAGAAGTAAAATTCATGGTGGGAGGGGTTTTGCATGAAGTAAGTAATAATGGGGCTCATTCAGCCATGGTAGAGGGATCCTTGGTAAGGAGGGTGCACTCGATGGGGATGATGGGCCGAGAGGTCGAGTTTATTGGAACTCCTTACATGGATAATGGCATAGGTATTTTAGAGTTAGTTAGGAGTGGCCAGATAAAGGATGGAGAGATCAAAACATTGAGTGGAGCTTGTTGTAGGCATGTCGGGCATTCATAAATGAAAGTCACTCGGGGTAGCATAGAGGGAGCACTTGGGTTGTTGAATTTGGAATTTCTTGGGATCCTCACCTTGAGACCAAACGTGGTGAGTCACAACTATGTTCTTTCTCCACATTCACCACTATGTTCTCACCTTGGGAACAAATGTGGTGAGTGACAATTATGTTCTTCCTCCACCATTGTCATCACTAGTGAAGAGGGAGGGCCACTCAAGGGGATTTTCAAGGGTAGAGGTGACCATTGAGGAAGAGGGTAGGGTTGCCAAAGTTTGAGTGGGTTAAGGAACATGTGAAGGAGGGCATGGGGGAGGAGTATAGAGGAGGGAATGATGGAGAGGAGGTAGGTGAGAATAGGAGCCATTCGATCAAGTTATCATCAAGTTGGACTAGCCTATCCAAGAAAGTAGAGGTCTCATAGGAGCTTTTGAGTTTTCTATTGGGCATGCTCAACCATGCATAAGGGTACTCACTTAGGTGCAACTCAAAAGTGTTGATCTCTTGGATAAGCCATTGGTGTATTCATTAGGGTATTTTGGAAGGTAAATAATTATTGTTGGAGCTCCTTGGGGGTGTCACTCATAGATATGTAAGTATACTACATAGGTTGATTATTAATGAATAAAAAAAAACAGGCATATTTTACATGCAAAAGTGTATTATTTAATGGGAATATTCACAAGTTGAGTATGAAAATGATGTGTTTTATTCTTGATAAAATTATAGACAATGAGTTTTTTAATTAGTCCTTGAACACATGCAATACTAAGGGTTTACTAGTATTAAAGTCCCTCGAGTGGAGCTTATAGTAAAGATGGGTAAAGTTACAAGTGTGGCCTAGGAGTAGCACTTGCATATCCTTTTGGAGAGCTTCATGTTGGCCATGGAGGGTGTACATGAAAACAAACAAGAGGGGAGAGAGGTGAAGAAACCAAGAGCACACACACAAAAACAACAGAGACTTGAGCATACAGAGAGATAGGATTGGAATCTTCTTCTTCCTCTTTCTTTTTCTTCTACTCAAAAGAACTAAGTCTACAATATGATTAAAAATATATATGAAATTACCACAATGTATGTACACATGGTCACTAAATGTGAACCCACTAAAGAAAGAAGAAGTGATACAATGAAAGTGCAATAATCAAGGATGCACTATATGGGTGTAGTCCAACTGTAGAATCATTGGTGTATCTTCATATCAGTCACCTAACATGCCAGTGAGTAATATTATGCCACATCACAAAGGCGCATAGTGGATGCCAACTCATGTAGAGTTAGACATCCAAACACACCCCCTTGAGCTCAACATGAGCTTATGAACTCCAAGCATAGTCCTAAAGCATTGAAGCTTCTTAACTCCCAAGGCCTTGGTGAAAATGTTAGCAACTTGATTCTTTGTGGTGCTGGCATAAATCAAGTCTACCACATGGTAGAACTTATTCCTAAATGAAATGGCGATGAACCTCTATGTGCTTGGTCTGTGCATGATATATTGGGTTCTTGGACAATTGAATGCTGCTAAGGTTATCATAGTAGATGATAACCTTCTTGTCCACCTACATTTCCAAATCACTAAGTAGCTCCAAGTAGCAAAACAAGACTACTAAAGGAAAATATAAAACCACTAGTAGGCCTCCTATACTACTAGCCCAATCTGTATCTATGTAACCATGCAAGTCCAAAGGTATGCCTACACTATAGAATAATACATAATTCAATGTGGACTTTGTTGAGAAATAGGCATGTGAACTCACTATATCCAAGGGTGGATAAGGGTATAGGCATGTGAACTCACTATATCCGAGGTTGGATAAGGGTAGATGAGTATGAACGGACTAGAGAGTAGGGAAAACCCTAACCCTAGCAATCCAAAGGCTATTTAGATAGCCCTAAGGGTCACTTTTAAGGTGTGAGAGAGTACCCCAATTGTACTTGTGAGAAACTTACTAAGCAAGATTTTATTCTTGTACTTTGAGCTCTTTTATCCCTCTTGTGCATGCTTTTCCATGTTACCACTCTAATATTCCAACATGGTATCGGAGCTATCTCTGATTCAACAAGCTTCCTCCAACTCTATCTCACACTAAGTGCACATGAATGTGTCATTTCTTCATTATACTTCTTAATCTTCATTGTTGTGTGCCACACCCACCTCTATTGTGTCAAGAATCGCATGGTGGGGGACCTTGCTCGAGCTACTGCTCCAAACACACACTGTACACACAAGAGGAAGCTCACTCAAGAACACAAGAAGAGAGATAGAGTCCAAAACGTTTTCTTGTTGATTTTTTCTTCTTCATTCACACACTATACAATGTACACAAAGTATAGATAATATATAACATAAAGGAAAGTGGCATTCTAAGTCAAACAGTGCATAACCGACTACACTAATCGACTGGTGTTATATCTTTACTAGTTGTAGGTAGGTGTAACAAACTAAATGTAATAAGTGATAAGTCAGTGGCCATGTGAGTATCATAATGACCACCGATGTGCTAAGTGTAGACGTGCAGACTCATCTCGCTAGGCGGTCCATCATTAGTGTCCGCACATGTTGAGCTTACCATCTACACACTCCTCCTCAAGCTCAACTCTATCTCTGCAACTCCAAGTAAGCTTCGGAACTTTCGAAGCTTCTTTGCACCCAATGCCTTTGTGAAAATGTCAGCTATTTGATCCTGTATTCTGACATATACCAAGTCAATCTCTCCTGCAAGTACCTTCTCTCTCACAAAGTGGTAGTGCATCTCAATGTGTTTTGTCCTAGCATGGAACATTCGATTCCTAGCTAATTTTATGCTACTTATGTTGTCACAATGAATGACAACTGGACCATCTCCCTTTCTCACATAAAGTGAGTGATCAACATAAAAAATACAAAATCCAATATTGACAAGATACTCTCCAATCTTGCCAGACCATGCTCTAGGTGCTTGCTTTAGCCCATAGAGCGCCTTCTTTAACCTGCACACATATGTGGGATGTTCTAAATCCTCTAACTTGCTGGCTGCTCCATATACACTTCTTCTTGTGATTCACCATGCAAGAAGGCATTCTTAACATCCATTTGCTGTAAACTCCAACCTTTGGTTGCTGCCAAGGCAATCACACACCTAACAGTTGCCATCCTAGCAACTAGATTGAATGTCTCTTCATAATCTATGCGATTTGTTTGAGCATAGCCTTTTGCAACCAACCTAGCCTTATA
The DNA here is from genome assembly GCF_053477565.2 of Lygodium microphyllum. NCBI lineage: Eukaryota > Viridiplantae > Streptophyta > Polypodiopsida > Schizaeales > Lygodiaceae > Lygodium > Lygodium microphyllum. The sequence continues at coordinate 48,793,788 of NC_141135.1, read as the reverse complement.
CCTGCTAACTGAACCATCTGCATTATGCTTGACTTTGTAAACCCACTTACAGCCAATATCTTTCTTACCCTTAGGTAAGGATACCAAATCCCAAGTCTTATTGGCTTCTAATGTAGCCATCTCCTCATCCATTTTCGCATCCCAATGAGCATGACCAACAGCATCCTCAAAACAAGTGGGCTCAACATCCTCAACTAGTTTCACCATATAAGCATAATGGTGAGCTACATAACCTTCAAAATCAAATCTTTTAATAGGGTATCTGACCCTGCTAGATCTGCGCACCACTGGATCACTCAATGGAGCCTTTACATTACTATGAGCTCTCTGTGCACTTGGTGTCTTGACTGAAGGAATACCAAGCTCATCATCCAATCTCTCTGAACCATTGGAATATTTGTTGAATCCCAAATGACTAGTAGATGCATCATTACCATCCAGCACTTTCTTCTTTCCTTTGTCCTTTCTTGCAACACTTATGGATCCACCTGAAGATGTGGGACTACTCCTTAGTCTCACAGACCAAGGGCTCACTGTAGGTATAGTAGCACATGATGTTTCTGGTCCACAAGGACTCCATGATTCTTATTTTTCTTTTGGCACATAGCTGTTCTGATCATTATCATCAGCTAATACATTACCATCAGGTGCATACCTGCTGCCCATCTAATTAAAGATAACATCCCTGCTCACTTTGAACTCACCTGTGATAGGGTTATAACACTAATACCCTTTTTGCTCTAAAGAGTATCCAATAGAAATATATTTTTCTGCCTTTGGATCAAGCTTCTTCCGTAGCTCATCTGGTGCATGAACATATGCAACACATCCAAATACTTTCAAGTGCGATACATCAGGCTTCTTGCCAGTAACACACTCTTCAGGAGCCATTCCATGAACTGTAGCTATGGGAGTTCTGTTCATAATGTAGACAGCAGTATGAACAACCTTAGACCAAAAATGTTCGGGCATATTCTTTTCAGCCATTAATGCTTGTGCGACTTTTGCAATATGCCCATTTTTTTCTTCCACAACCCCATTTTGTTGTGGGGTATACTTGCAAGTGAATTGCCTCTTTATCCCATGGGTCCTCAAGAAGCCACTAAACTCATTAGAGAGGTACTCTCTCCCTCCATCTGATCTCAAGCACTTTACTTTTAAGCCTGTTTCTATTTCAATAGCTGCCTTAAAAGTTTTGAAGTACTCAAACACATCACGTTTTTCCTTCATGAAGTATACCCATAACTTCCTTGAATAGTCATCAATAAATGTGACAAAGTATTTGCTGCCATTAAGAGATACATTTTGTGTAGACCCCCAAACGTATGTATGCACTACATCAAGTATTTTTCTACTCACTTCTTTGTCATGCAAGGAGGGTTATCTTGCTTGCTTACCAAACTGGCATGCTTCATAAACTTTATGTGATTATACAACTCTAAAAGAAGGCAACCCTATAACCAATGTCAAGAATCACGTGATAAGGGGATTTGCTTGAGCTGCTACGCCAAACACACACTGTATACACAAGAGGAAGCTCACTCAAGAACACAAGAAGAGAGATGGAGGACAAAACGTTTTCTTGCTGATTTTTTTTTTCTTCTTCCACACACAATACAATGTACACAAAGTATAGATAAGATACAACATAAAGGAAAGTGGCCTTTTAAGTCAAACAATGCATAACTGACTAACTAATCATCTGGCGCTATGTCTTTGTCAGCTGTAGGTAGGTGTAACAAACTAAATATAGTAAGTGATAAGTCAATTGCCATGTGAGTATCATAATGACCACCAACGTGCTAAGTGTAGACGTGCAGGCTCATCTAGCTAGGCGGTCTATCATCAATGTTTGCACGTGTTGAGCTTGCTATCTCAACAATCCCCCTTAAGTGCAACTCTATCTGTGTAACTCCAAGTTGTCTTCAGAACTTTTGAAGTTTCTTTGCACCCAATGCCTTTGTAAAAATGCTAGCTATCTAATCCTGTGTGCTGACATATACCATGTCAATCTCTCTTGCAAGTACCTTCTCTCTCACAAAGTGGTAGTGCACCTCAATGTGTTTTGTCCTAGCATGGAACATTGGATTCTTAGCTAGCTGTATGCTACTCATGTTGTCACAATGAATGACAACTAGACCATCTCCCTACACGTCCAAATCACCTAATAGCTTTTGTAGTCATATGACCTCACATGCTGCCGTAGCAACATCTCTGTACTCAGCCTCTATACTTGATAAAGCAATTGTAGGTTGCTTTTTGCTGCTCCATGTAACTGCTGCACTACCAAGGGAAAACATGAATCCAGTTGGTGATCTTCTGTCTGACATGCTACCAACCCAATCTACATTTTCCTATCTAAAGACTTGTACGTCCTTACCTACGTCATAAAAAAGTCCATAATGTAAAGTAGACTTCACATACCTCAATATACGTCTAACTACATCCAAATGAGGCTTTCTAGGCATTTGCATAAACTGACTGACAAGACCAACATCATAGCTCATGTCTGGCCTTGTGATAGTCATGTAAATCAAACTCCCTACTATCCTCCTGAACATAGTAGGGTCTTTTATCTCATCCTCAACGTCAATAGTAAACTTCACATTTTGCTCCAATGGTACTGAAAGAGGCTTACATGCTGTCATACCATACTTGGATAGCATATCCAAGCCATACTTCCTTTGGGACAGCCATATACCATCATCACATCTGATCACCTCAATACCAAGAAAGTATCTCAGCTCACTCCAATCTTTCATCTCAAACTTCTTCTTCAAGAAGTCCTTAACTTCAGCAATCCCATTGTCACTGTCACCTGTAATAATCAAGTCATCCACATAGATGATTATGATGACGAAACCTGCATCTCCCTTTCTCACATAAAGTGAGTGATCAACATCAGAAATACAAAATCCAACATTGACAAGATACTTTCTAATCTTGTTAGACCATGATCTAGGTGCTTGCTTCAGCGCATAGAGTACCTTCTTTAACTTGCACACATATGTGGGATGCTCTAAATCCTCATAACCTGCTGATTGCTACATATACACTTCTTCTTGTGATTCACCATGCAAGAAGGCATTCTTAACATCCATTTGCTGCAAAATCCAACCTTTGGCTGTTGCCAAGGCAATCACACACCTACCAATTGCCATCCTAGCGACTAGACTGAATGTCTCTTCATAATCTATGCCATATGTTGAGCATAGCCTTTTGCAACCTGCCTAGCCTTATACCTGCTAACTGAACCATCTACATTATGCTTGACTTTGTAAACTTACTTATAGCCAATAACTTTCTTACCCTTAAGTAAGGATACCAAATCTCAATTCTTACTGGCTTCTAATACAGCCATCTCCTCATCCATTGTTGCATCCTAATAAGCATGACCAATAGCATCCTCAAAACAAGTGGGCTCAACATCCTCAACTAGTTTCACCATATAAGCATAATGGTGAGCTGCATAACCTTCAAAACCAAATCTTTTAACAGGGTATCTGACCCTTCTAGATCTGCACAACACCAGATCACTCAATAAAGCCTTTACATTACTATGAGCTCTCAGTACACTTGGTGTCGTAACTGAAGGAATCCAAGCTCATCATCCAAACTCTCTGAACCACTAGAAAATCTGTTGAATCCAAAATGACTGGTAGATGCATCATTACCATCTAGCACTTTCTTCTTTCCTTTGTCCTTCCCTGATACACTTATAGATCCACCTGAAGATGTGGGACTACTCGTTAGTCTCCCAGACCAAGGGCTCACTGTAGGTATAGTACCACATGATGTTTCTGGTCCACTAAGACTCCATGATTCTTGTTTTTCTTTCTGCACATAAGTGTCCTGATCATTATCATCATCTAATACATCACCATCAGGTGCATACAAGCTACCCTTCTCATCAAAGATAACATCCGTGCTCACTCTAAACTCACCTTGACAGGGTTATAACATTGATACCCTTTCTGCTCTAAAGAGTATCCAATAAAAATACATTTCTCTGCCTTTGCGTCAAGCTTCTTTCGTAGCTCATCTGGTACATGAACATATGCAACACATCCAAATACTTTCAAGTGAGATACATTGGGCTTCTTGCCAGTAAAGCACTCTTCAGGAGTCATTCCATGAACTGCAGCTGTGGGAGTTTGGTTCATAATGTAGACAACAGTATGGACAGCCTCAGACCAAAAATGTTTGGGCATATTCTTTTCAGCCATTAATGCTCATGTGACTTTTGCAATATGCCTATTTTTTCTTTCCGCAATCCCATTTTGCTGTCCATTTATGTTTCAATAGCTTCCTTAAAAGATTTGAAGTGCTCAAACACATCACTTTTTTCCTTCATGAAGTATACCCATAACTTCCTTGAACAGTCATCAATAAATGTGACAAAGTATTTGCTTCCACCAAGAGATACATTCTATGTAGGCCCCCAAACATATGTATGCACTACATCAAGTATTTTTCTACTCACTTCTTTGTCATGCGAGAAGGGTTGTCTTGCTTGCTTACCAAACTAGCATGCTTCACAAGCTTTATGCAATTCTACAACTCTAAAAGAAGGCAACCCTGTAACCAATGTCAAGAATCGCATGATAAGGGGATTTGCTTGAGCTACTACGCCAAACACACATTGTATACATAAGAGAAAGCTCACTCAAGAACATAAGAAGAGAGATGGAGGACAAAACGCTTACTTGCTGATTTTTTTCTTCTTCTTCTTCCACACACAATACAATGTACACAAAGTATAGATAAGATACAACATAAAGGAAATTAGCCTTCTAAGTCAAACAATGCATAACAGACTACACTAATCGACTGGTTCTATACCTTTTCCAGTTGTAGGTAGGTGTAATAAACTAAATATAATAAGTGATAAGTCAGTGGCCATGTGAGTATCATAATGACCACCAACGTGCTAAGTGTTGACGTGCAGACTCATCTATCTAGGAGGTCCATCATCAATGTCTGCACGTGTTGAGCTTGCCATCTCAACACTCCCTCTCAAGCGCAACTCTATCTCTGCAACTCCAAGTAAGCTTTGGAACTTTCGAAGCTTCTATGCACCCAATGCCTTTGTGAAAATGTTAGCTATCTGATCTTGTGTGCTGACATATACCAAGTCAATCTCTCATGCAAGTACCTTCTCTCTCACAAAGTGGTAGTGCACCTCAATGTGTTTTGTCCTAGCATGGAACACTGGATTCTTAGCTAGTTGTATGTTGCTCATATTGTCACAATGAATGACAACTGGACCATCTCCCTGCACGTCCAAATCACCTAATAAATTTTGCAGTCATACCACCTCACATGCTGCCATAGCAGCACCTCTATACTTAGCCTCTGTACTTGATAAAGCAAATGTAGGTTACTTTTTGCTGCTCCATGTAACTACTGCACTACCAAGGAAAAACATGACTCCACTTGTAGATCTTCTGTTTGACATACTACTAGCCCAATCTGCATCTGTCTATCCAAAGACCTGTACATCCTTACCTGCCTCATAAAAAGTCCATAATGTAAAGTGGACTTCACATACCTTAATATACATCTAATTGCATCCAAATGAGGCTTTCTAGGCATTTGCATGAACTAACTAAAAAGATCAACATCAGAGCTCAAGTCAGGCCTTGTGATAGTAATGTAAATCAAACTTCCTACTATCCACCAACTGAACATAGTAGGGTCTTCTATCTCATCCCCAACGTTAGCACTCAACTTTACATTTTGATCGAATGGTATTGAAAGAGGCTTACATGCTGTCATACCATACTTATATATCACATATCCAAACCATACTGCCTTTGGGACAGCCATATACCATCATCACATCTGATCACCTCAATACCAAGAAAGTATCCCAGCTCGCTCACATCTGTCATCTCAAATTTCTTCTTCAAGAAGTCAACTTCAGCAATCCCATTGTCACTAACACCTGTAATAATTAAGTCATCCACATAGATGACTACCTGCATCTCCCTTCCTCACATAAAGTGAGTGATCAACAAAAGAAATAAAAAAATCCAATATTGACAAGATACTCTCCAATCTTGTCAGACCATGCTCTAGGTGCTTGCTTCAGCCCATAGAGCGCCTTCTTTAACCTACACACATATGTGGGATGCTCTAAGTCCTCATAACCTACTGGTTGCTCCATATACACTTCTTCTTGCGATTCACCATACAAGAATGTATTCTTAACATCCATTTGCTAGAAACTCCATCCTTTGGTTGCCGCCAAGGAAATCACACACCTAACAGTTGCCATCCTAGCAATTGGACTGAATGTCTCTTCATAATCTATGCCATATGTTTGAGGATAGCCTTTTGCAACCAGCCTAGCCTTATACCTGCTAACTGAACCATCTACATTATCCTTGACTTTGTAAACCCACTTACAACTAATAGCTTTCTTACCCTTAGGTAAGGATACCAAATCCCAAGTCTTATTGGCTTCTAATGCAGCCATCTCCTCATCCATTGTTGCATCCCAATGAGCATGACCAACAGCATCCTCAAAATAAGTGGGCTCAACATCCTCAACTAGTTTCACCATATAAGCATAATGGTGAGCTGCATAACCTTCAAAACCAAATCTTTTAATAGGATATCTGACCCTTCTAGATCTGTGCACCATCGGATCACTCAATGGAGCCTTTACATTACTATGAGCTCTCTGTACACCTGGTGTCCTGACTGAAGGAATACCAAGCTCATCATCCAAACTCTCTAAACCACTGGAATATCTGTTGAATCCCAAATGACTGGTAGATGCATCAGTACCATCCAACACTTTCTTCTTTCCTTTGTCCTTCCCTGCAACACTTATAGACCCACTTGAAGATGTGGGACTACTCCTTAGTCTCCTAGACCAAGGGCTCACTATAGGTATAGTACCACATGCCGTTTCTGGTCCACTAGGACTCCGTGAATCTTTTTTTTCTTTCTATACATAGCTGTCCTGATCATTATCATCATCTAATACATCAGCATCGGTGCATACTAGCCGCCCATCTCATCAAAGATAACATCCCTGCTCACTCTGAACTCACCTGTGATAAGGTTATAACAGTGGTACCCTTTCTGCTCTAAAGAGTATCCAATAAAAATACATTTTTCTGCCTTTGGATCAAGCTTCTTCCGTAGCTCATCTGGTACATGAACATATGCAACACATCCAAATACTTTCAAGTGCGATACGTTGGGCTTTTTGCCAGTAAAGCACTCTTCAGGAGTCATTCCATGAACTGTAGCTATGGGAATTTTGTTCATAATGTAGACAACAGTATGGACAGACTCAGACAAAAAATGTTTGGGCATATTCTTTTCAGCCATTAATGCTCGTGCGACTTTTGCAATATGGCTATTTTTTCTTTCCGCAATCCCATTTTGTTGTGGGGTATACTTGCAAGTGAATTGCCTCTTTATCCCATGGCTCCTCAAGAAGCCACTAAACTCATTAGAGAGGTACTCTCTCCCTCCATCTGATCTCAAGCACTTTACTTTTAAGCCTGCTTCTCTTTCAATAGCTGCCTTAAAAGATTTGAAGTTCTCAAACACATCACATTTTTCCTTCATGAAGTATACCCATAACTTCCTTGAACAGTCATCAATAAATGTGACAAAGTATTTACTGCCACCAAGAGATACATTCTTTGTGTAGGCCCCCAAACATATGTTTGCACTACATCAAGTATTTTTCTACTCACTTCTCTGTCATGTGAGAAGGGTTGTCTTGCTTGCTTACCAAACTGGCATGCTTCACAAAGTTTATGCAATTATCCAACTCTAAAAGAAGGCAACCCGGTAACCAATGTCAAGAATCGCATGATAGGGGGATTTGCTTGAGCTGCTACGCCAAACACACTTTGTATACACAAGAGGAAGCTCACTCAAGAACACAAGAAGAGAGATGGAGGACAAAACCTTTCCTTGACGAATTTTTTTCTTCTTCTTCCACACACAATACAATGTACACAAAGTATAGATAAGATACAACATAAAGGAAAGTGGCCTTCTAAGTCAAACAATCGATAACCGACTACACTAATCGATTGGCACTATGTCTTTTGCCAGCTGTAGGTAGGGTTAACAAACTAAATATAATAAGTGATAAGTTATTGGCCATGTGAGTATCATAATGACCACCAACATGGTAAGTGTAGACGTGCAAACTCATCTAGCTAGGCGGTCCATCTCAATGTCTGCACGTGTTGAACTATCCATCTCAACACTCCCCCTCAAGCACAACTCTATCTTTCCAACTGTAAGTAAGCTTCGGAACTTTCGAAGCTTCTGTGCACCCAATGTCTTTGTGAAAATGTCAGCTATCTGATCATGTGTGCTGACATATACCAAGTCAATCCCTCCTGTAAGTACCTTCTCTCTCACAAAGTGGAGTGCACCTCAATGTGTTTTGTCCTAGCATGGAACACTGTATTCTTAGCTAGCTGTATGCTACTCATGTTGTCACAATGAATGACAACTAGACCATCTCGTTGCACGTCCAAATCAGTTAATTACTTTTGCAATCATACCACCTTACATGCTACCATAGTAGCACCTCTGTACTCAGCTTCTGTACTTGATAAAGCAAATGTAGGTTGCTTTTTGCTGCTCCATGTAACTACTGCACTACCAAGGGAAAACATGAATCCACTTGTAGATCTTCTGTTTGACATGCTACTAGCCCAATCTGCATCTATGTATCCAAAGACCTGTACGTTCTTATCTGCCTTATAAAAAAGTCCATAATGTAAAGTGGACTTCACATACCTCAATATACATCTAACTGCATCCAAATGAGGCTTTCTAGGCATCTTCATAAACTCACTAACAAGACCAATAACATAGCTCAAGTCTAGCCTTGTGATTGTCATGTAAATCAAAATCCCTACTATCCTCCTGAACATAGTAGGGTCTTCTATCTCATCTTCAACGTCAACACTAAACTTCACATTTTGCTCCAATGGTACTGAAAGAGGCTTACATGCTGTCATACCATACTTGGATAACATATCCAAGCCATACTTCCTTTGGAATAGCCATATACCATCATCACATCTGATCACCTCAATACCAAGAAAATATCTCAACTCACTCCAATCTTTCATCTCAAACTTCTTCTTCAAGAAGTCCTTAACTTCAGCAATCCCATTGTCATTGTCACCTGTAATAGTCAAGTCATCCACATAGATGACTATGATGATCAAACCTGCATCTCCCTTTCTCACATAAAGTGAGTGATCAACATCAGAAATACAAAATACAATATTGACAAGATAATCTTCAATCTTGTTAGACCATGCTCTGTGTGCTTGCTTCAGCCCATAGAGCACCTTCTTTAACCTGCACACATATGTGGGATGCTCTAAATCGACATAACTTGCTGACTGCTCCATATACACTTCTTCTTGCAATTCACCATGCAAGAAGGCATTCTTAATATCCATTTGTTGCAAACTCCAACCTTTGGCTACTGCCAAGGCAATCACACACCTAACAGTTGCCATCCTAGCAATTGGACTGAATGTCTCTTCATAATCTATGCCATATGTTTGAGCATAGCCTTTTGCAACCAGCCTAGCCTTATACCTGCTAACTGAACCATCTACATTATGCTTGACTTTGTAAACCCACTTACAACTAATAGCTTTCTTACACTTAGGTAAGGATACCAAATCCCAAGTCTTATTGGCTTCTAATGCAGCCATCTCCTCATCCATTGTTGCATCCCAATGAGCATGACCAACAGCATCCTCAAAATAAGTGGGCTCAACATCCTCAACTAGTTTCACCATATAAGCATAATGGTGAGCTGCATAACCTTCAAAACCAAATCTTTTAATAGGATATCTGACCCTTCTAGATCTATGCACCATCGGATCACTCAATGGAGCCTTTACATTACTATGAGCTCTTTGTACACCTGGTGTCCTGACTGAAGGAATACCAAGCTCATCATCCAAACTCTATAAACCACTGGAATATCTGTTGAATCCCAAATGACTGGTAGATGCATCAGTACCATCCAACACTTTCTTCTTTCCTTTGTCCTTCCCTGCAACACTTATAGACCCACTTGAAGATGTGGGACTACTCCTTAGTCTCCTAGACCAAGGGCTCACTGTAGGTATAGTACCACATGACGTTTTTGGTCCACTAGGACTTCGTGATTCTTTTTTTTCTTTCTATACATAGCTGTCCTGATCATTATCATCATCTAATACATCAACATCGATGCATACTAGCCGCCCATCTCATCAAAGATAACATCCCTGCTCACTCTGAACTCACCTGTGATAAGGTTATAACAGTGGTACCCTTTCTGCTCTAAAGAGTATCCAATAAAAATACATTTTTCTGCCTTTGGATCAAGCTTCTTCCGTAGCTCATCTGGTACATGAACATATGCAAACACATCCAAATACTTTCAAGTGCGATACATTGGGCTTTTTGCCAGTAAAGCACTCTTCAGGAGTCATTCCATGAACTACAGCTGTGGGAGTTCTGTTCATAATGTAGACAACAGTATGGACAGCCTCAGATCAAAAATGTTTGGGCATATTCTTTTCAGCCATTAATGCTCATGCCACTTTTGCAATATGCCTATTTTTCTTTCTGCAACCCCATTTTGTTGTGGGGTATACCTGCAAGTGAATTGTCTCTTTATCCCATGAGTCCTCAAGAAGCCACTAAACTCATTAGAGAGGTACTCTCTCCCTCCATTTGATCTCAAGCACTTTACTTTTAAGCCTGTTTCTCTTTCAATAGCTGCCTTAAAAGATTTGAAGTGCTCAAACACATCACGTTTTTCCTTCATGAAGTATACCCATAACTTCCTTGATCAGTCATCAATAAATGTGACAAAGTATTTGCTGCCACCAAGAGATACATTCTCTATGTAGGCCCCCAAACATATGTATGCACTACAACAAGTATTTTTCTACACACTTCTCTGTCATGCGAGAAGGGTTTTCTTGCTTGCTTACCAAAATGGTATGCTTCACAAACTGTATGCAATTCTCCAAGTCTAAAAGAAGGCAACCCGGTAACCAATGTCAAGAATCGCATGATAGGGGGATTTGCTTGAGCTGCTATGCCAAACACACATTGTATACACGAGAGGAAGCTCACTCAAGAACACAAGAAGAGAGATGGAGGACAAAACGTTTTCTTGCTGATTTTTTTTTCTTCTTCCACACACAATACAATGTACACAAAGTATAGATAAGATACAACATAAAGGAAAGTGGCCTTCTAAGCCAAACAATGTATAACCGACTATACTAATCGACTAGCTCTATGTCTTTGTCAGTTGTACGTAGGTGTAACAAATTAAATATAATAAGTGATAAGTCAGTGGCCATATGAGTATCATAATGACCACCAACGTGCTAAGTGTAGACGTGCAGACTCATCTAGCTAGGCAGTCCATCATCAATGTTTGCACGTGTTGAGCTTGCCATCTCAACACTCCCCCTTAAGCGCAACTCTATCTGTGCAACTCCAAGTTGGCTTCAGAACTTTCAAAGCTTCTTTGCACCCAAAACCTTTGTGAAAATGCTAGCTATCTGATCCTATGTGCTGACATATACCAAGTCAATCTCTCCTGCAAGTACCTTCTCTCTCACAAAGTGGTAGTGCACCTCAATGTGTTTTGTCCTTGCATGGAACACTGAATTCCTTGCTAATTTTATGTTGCTTATGTTGTCACAACTGGACCATCTCCCTTTCTCACATAAAGTGAGTGATCAGCATCAAAAATACAAAATCCAATATTGACAAGATACTCTTCAATCTTGTTAGACCATGCTTTAGGTGCTTCCTTCAGCCCATAGAGCACCTTCTTTAACCTGCAGACATATGTGGGATACTCTAAATCCTCATAACCTATTGGTTGCTCCACATACACTTATTTTTGCAGTTCACCATGCAAGAAGGCATTCTTAATATCCATTTATTGCAAACTCCAACCTTTGGCTACTGCCAAGGCAATCACACACCTAACAGTTGCCATCCTAGCAATTGGACTCAATGTCTCTTCATAATCTATGCCGTATGTTTGAGCATAGCCTTTTGCAACCAGCCTAGCCTTATACCTGCTAATTGAAGCATCTGCATTATGCTTGACTTTATAAACCCACAGACAGTCAATAGCTTTCTTACCCTTAGGTAAGGATACCAAATCCCAAGTCTTATTGGCTTCTAATGCAGCCATCTCCTCATCCATTGCTGCATTCCAATGAGCATGACCAACATCACCCTCAAAACAAGTGGGCTCAACATCCTCAACTAGTTTCACCATATAAGCATAATGGTGAGCTGCATAACTTTCAAAACTAAATCTTTTAACATAGTATCTGACCCTGCTAGATCTGCGCACCACTGGATCACTCAATGGAGCCTTTACATTACTATGAGCTCTCTGTACACCTGGTGTCCTAACTGAAGGAATACCAAGCTCATCATCCAAAATCTCTAAACCATTGGAATCTTTGTTGAATCCCAAATGACTGGTAGATGCATCATTACCATCCAACACTTTCTTCTTTTCTTTGTCCTTTCCTGCAACACTTATAGATCCACTTGAAAATGTGGGACTACTCCTTGGTCTCCCAGACCAAGGGCTCACTATAGGTATAGTACCAGATGATGTTTTTGGTCCACTAAGACTCCGTGATTCTTGTTTTTCTTTCTGCACATAAGTGTTCTGATCATTATCATCATCTAATACATCACCATTAGGTGCATACCAGCTACCCATCTCATCAAAGATAACATCCTTGCTCACTCTGAACTCACCTGTGACAGGGTTATAACAACGATACCCTTTCTGCTCTAAAGAGTATCCAATAAAAATACATTTTTCTACCTTTAGATCGAGCTTCCGTAGCTCATCTGGTACATGAATAATAGATCCAAATACCTTCAAGTGTGATACATCAAGCTTCTTGCCAGTAAAGCATCCTTTAGGACTCATCCCATGAATTGCAGTTGTGGGGGTTCTATTCGTAATATAGACAATAGTATGGACAACCTCATACCAAAAATGTTTGAGCGTATTCTTTTCAGCCATTAATGCTCGTGCGACTTATGCAATATGCCTATTTTTTCTTTTTGCAACTCGATTTTGCTATGTGTATACCTGCAAGAAAATTGCCTCTTTATCCCATGAGTCCTTAAGAAGCCACTAAACTCATTAGAGAGGTATTCTTTCATGAAGTATACCCATAACTTCCTTGAACAGTCATCAATAAATGTGATAAAGTATTTGCTTCCACCAAGAGATACATTTTGTGTAGGCCCCTAAACATCTGTATGCACTACATCAAGTATTTTTCTACTCACTTATGTGTCATGCAAGAAGGGTTGTCTTGCCTGCTTACTAAACTGGCATGCTTCACAAACTTTATGAAATTCTTCAACTCTAAAGGAAGGCAACCCTGTAACCAATCCTTTGGACTACTTTAATTTCAGCCTTTGCACATTTGCATGTCCAATACATTTATGCCATATTTCAATATCTGAAACTACTTCTTTTCCTTTAGCATACATAGCAGCATCCATTGCAAGAATTCCATAATCTAAAGTGAATATGCGCCCAGCTCTACTTCCTTTTGCAACTAACCTGCACTTATAATTAAATTCTTCTACAAAACAACCTTTTGCATTGAATCAAACCTGCAACCCCTGCTCTACCATTTGGCCAACATACACTAGATTCTTTGTGATTGATGGCACATGTAATACAACTGTTAAACTCTTTGTCTAGCCATCATACAAGGACAAGGGAACCTTTTCAATGTGTGAAATTGGGTGGCATAAATCATCACCTGTCTGCACATAACCTGGATTTTGTAAGTCCTGCATCTCTCCAAACCATTCAACATGAGTGGTCATATGATTAGATGCACCTGAATCGACATACCATACATCATCATGTGTCCCCTTTCCTGTAACTGCATTCATCATATGTTGCATAACAACATACACTCATTTTTGTCTTCATTCTGTCGTGAAGACGATGCATAGTTTCATTGCTGCAATTTACCACTGCGAATATCATCCTTCTTAGCATAGCAATGGGTTTCAATATGGCGTGTTTTGCCACAATAATGAAAAACAATAGCATAATTTCTAGAACCTCTCTTTTGCCATCCACCTCTTCCTCTAGAGCTCCCCCTACCTCTAAAGTTTCCTTGGCCTCGTGAAACCTGCATTTCACCAAATTGCTGATTGAACCTGTTTTGCTAGTTATCGCCAGCACGTCCCATATCATGGCCTCTCAAAGAGGATCTACCACGTCCCCTTCCTGAACTTGAGTAAAATTCTTGAACCTGTTCACCATTTTTTTCAGATGATTCACCTTGCATATTGATCTCCTTGATAATCATGAGACAGATCAACTCATCAAAATCTAGAAATGGCTTCCGTACATATATTGAAGTAACAAATGATTTCCATGCCTTCTCATTGTTAAGGCCACTCAAAGTGGATGAAACCAAATCATCATTATCAGGCATTGCATCAACGCTGCTAAAGCATCTGCAATGCTCCTCACCTTCAACACATACTCATTGATAGACATTTTCCCTTTCTTCAAGGCATTCAATTCTTGCTTGAGTTGAATCTTTCGTACCTTTGTATTTACTAAAAATATATTCTCAAAACTTGTCCAAGCTGCATGTGAAGTTTGTGCATTCTTGATATGCCCCAACATCGTATTATCAATGACTGCAGATAACCAGTACATCACCTTTTTGTCTTTCGCATTTCATTCTTTCCATGCTTTTAATTTATTTGCAGTTAAAGGGATACCCAGCTCTGGCTCATTTTCTTCACCTGAAACAAACTCATAAAGGCTCTTTCCAATGAGGAAGTTTGTCACACGGAACTTCCAGGTAGTTGTTCTTGTCGAGCTTCTCAATAATGGGATTTCCACTGTTCTCTACCATTATCACAAAACAAGGATACAACATAGTAAGCTAGACTTCTGCAATCTTTCACAACACGTGCACAACACTATACCAAGTAACATTTTTCACTGATTGCTCAATAATACATGTAATTTGCAACCTGTTTGCAGATAAACCTTATGTTTGCTTCCTGTAAATACCTCTAAAATTACATATTCAAAATCTGTAACCTGTGCATCCACTTTCGATCAAGTGCAGCCAAAATCACAGTGTATATTGAAAGTGCTGTCAGCAACCTTGTGGCTCTAAAACGGGGCTTGAAATGGCCTCAAACGCCCAAAATAATAGATTTGATACAGATTTTACCATTGTATAGTTTAGATTGATGGTGCGACCTGTAGAAGGAACAATTAGGGCATCCCCACGATATGGCATTTTTAATCACCCAAGTGGGCTATCTCCACCTCAAAGAGTTTCTTGAAGTTTCATCTTTCTTGCTCACAAAGAGCAAAACCCTAACTATGTGAAAGGTGAGAACGATCGAAGCTTGCATGGGAGAGCAATGGTGGGAGAGCAAGAGCAAGAGAGAGAGAGAGAGAGAGAGAGAGAGAGAGAGAGAGAGAGAGAGAGAGAGAGAGAGAGAGAGAGAGAGAGAGAGAGAGAGAGAGAGAGAGAGAGAGAGAGAGAGAGAGAGAGAGAGAGAGAGAGAGAGAGAGAGAGAGAGAGAGAGAGAGAGAGAGAGACTCACAATGTGGGAACTCCAACAGTCACAATGTGTGACCAGCCTTCTCTTTATTCATGTGTCACTAAAAGAATAAAGTGATACTGATAGGCGTTTGCTACCTGTAGTGTGCGAGCGTGGGTAGTACTTGTCAATGTAGTAATACATGGGTGACTAGGTGGAGGCGCCTTTAACCCCAGCAACCTCCCACTTAAAGGTAAATCTTCCCCAGTGAGGAGTGAAAAAGAAAAAGAAAAGACAGTACAACATGTACACATGTACAATATGATGAGGAAAGACGTCATCTCATCCCATCAATCTCTTGAGGGAGGCAAAGTGCTCCATAGAGAGGCTTTTGGTGAGAAGATATGCAGGATTCTAATTAGTCGAGATCTTGACAAGGTCAATAGACTTGTCCTCAACGACCCTACATATGAAGTGATACCTCATCTCAATGTGTTTCGTCTTCGCATGGAAGTTCAGATTCTTGGCTAACTGAATAACACTCATAGAATCATAATGCAGTGTAGGGATAATATCAATACCAAGGTCATGAACTAAATGACCTAACCATATGGCCTCCTTTCAAGCCTTAGTGGCTACAATATACTCGGCCTCAGTGGCAGATGAGCCGTACACTTATGCACCCTGGACATCCAAGAGGCAATACCTCCAGCATAGGTGAACACATAGCCAGAAGTGGACTTTCTACTGCTATAAGATCCGAGATACACACTCGACTTTCTTATATACTTAAAATATATATGGTGAATATTATGCTAGCACAGAGGGAGAATAAATGAGAGAAAAGAAAGATGTAGAGAGAGAGAGAGAGGTAGAGAAATTGGCAACACACTAGGGATTGGAAGATGAGCCAAACCTCCCCTTGTGGAGTTATATTATTGACAAGGAGCAAGCTCCTCCATTACACATAAGCCAGTTCTTACTTGTAGATCTTGGAAACAAGATCATGGTTCCATGCATAGTATACAACGGGCTAACACTTGCACCTTCTCTTCTCCTCTTGGAACTTGATTTTAGCAGAGCTTCCGCAGCACTTGAACCTTCTCTTCTCCTCTTGGATTCATGCAAAGTGATGCTTCCTTTACCTCTCTCACACCCAAGGAGAGCCTCCTCTTTTATAGGCTTTCAAGAGCTTCTCTTCTTGGAGAGAGACTTGAGTTGATCTTCATGCAAGATGTGGTTGTTCCAGGACTTACTCTGGAGCACTAATTTCAAGATATCTCTCTGTGCGTTGTTTAGATGAAAAAACGTCCAACATGAAAGTTGTAGATCTCCCTGTTTTTTCGATAACCAAAATGGCCCGTTTTTAGAGATCGTCTTTCTATTGCAAGATATTTAAAAAATGGATTCACCATGTCTTTAAAAAAAAGGAACAGCTTCTCAAATTATACTCTTAACTTGTGGTCCATGCAACTACCTTAAGGAGGGTTCATTAAATTGCCTTGGGCCTCAACCTTAAGATCGACTTTCACACAAAATCTTGTGTCTTTTTAGACCTTAAAAAGAGAAAATCACATCTCTCCTCACTTCCAGAGGATCACGTCTCTTGTCTTTCTTAGTGAGAGAATTACCTCTCTCGTCTTTCGTAATGAAAGAAAAGACCTTAAACCTTGACTTGTAAGGGAGAGGATGACCCCAAATGAATACAATGCTCATTACACACACAAGTAAACGTCCCCAGGCGTCCTCGGATGCACACATAAATACACATACATAATGCTAATGCACTTCCTCTTCTTAGAACTTAATCCGTCTTCATTTATGTGTAACTCCTTGGTTCTTGTGTACACTCTTACACTTGGCAGATACTTCTTTCCCCCTTCATAACTTGTACTGCCTGAACGAGATATCCTTGCCACAGTGCTCTGATCACCCCCTTAAGTGATGCATTGGGAATATTGGTCTCTAAATGGTCTCATGGCCACGATAGATCATCATCAACACTTAAAGAAAAGTGAGTCATTAATTTATTGATATAAGTTTATTAAATAGGAAATGCGTAATAAGCAATCAATTTAGTGACGTCCTCTGGCTTCTAAACAGTTGACCTCAACTATAGAGGGGATACATAGTCCTTAAGAAGATTTGGAAGTTCTCTCTTAGTCAAAACCTAAGCATCCAATGGGAGATAATTCTTAAACTTAACCAGATATTTCTATAATACCTTACTTGACCTTAGAGTACTGTCCTGATGGTGTAAAATTCTTTCAGGCACAAGGAACTCTTCTGTTTCTTCTATGTTTGGTAAATCTTCCTTGATTGGTTCCATTGGAGGTTCTCCAATATAGGGACGTAGCAAACTTATATAGAAAGCATTATGAATGTTCCAATGACTTGGTAGATCCAAACAAAAAGTCACATCATTTATCTTATCTGTGATCTTAAAAGGGCCATAATAGCGATTAGAAAGCTTAACCACTTTACCCTTTTGACCTTTCTGCTTCTTCAAGCGAGCCTTCTCAAACTTAAGAAGGACATGTTGTCCCAACTTGAGATTTGACTTATGATGCTTATCAGCTTCGCGTTTGTGCTTCTCTTGTGTTCTTTGGATAGCAACTTTTACTTGAGTGAAAGCTGTATCAATGTCTCTAACAAACTCATCTGCTTGCTGCAAAGATCTTATCCTTCCTAAGAAGGATTGGTGGTAAATGAGGCTTACTATAGATGATCTCAAAGGGTGCCTTACTAGTACTAGAGTGCACCGTATTATTGTATGCAAACTCTACTAAAGGTAAATACTTTTACCATTCTCTTTGATTATTAGAGACATAGGATTTCAAAAGGTCCAAAACAGTAGAATTAGCACTTTCACTCTACCCATTTGTTTGAGGATAATAAGAGAATGAAAACCTTAACTTTGTCTCGAGGTTCTCAAAGAGAGCTTGCCAAAAGAGGCTGGTCATGCGGGGATCTCGATCACTTATAATGGACTTAGGCATGCCATGATGTTTGAAAATATGAGCAATGAATAGCTTAGCCATATGATTAGCTTTGATTGTTTTTTGCACATGTATAAAGTGAGCTTGCTTATTGAATCTATCAATGATAGTCTAGATTGCATTGTTGCCTACTTGTGTGCGAGGAAGATCCATGATAAAGTCCATGACTTTACTTTTCCAAGGCTCATTGGGAATAGGTAATGGCTTCAATAGACTAGGTGGTTTATACCTGTCATACGTTACTTTTTGGCATATCTTGCACTCGCGGGCATGCCTTTCAATGTCAGCACTAAGAGTGGGCCAAAAGAAATATCTTTCCAATGCTTGAGTAGTGGATAGAATACCCCTATGTCTAGCATATGGAGATGCATGTGCTTCATCCAATGCCTTGTATCGCAATGGTAATGCTATAAAAATTGCTTGATGATGATACAAATAACCATCTTGAATTGAGTAAGGTGTAATTGACCTAAGTTAAGATGATCCCATATGGTTGAGAAGTCGAAATCAGTTGCATACATTTTGGGTAAATCCATGAACTCGTTATGGTAAATAGTTATGATTGCATTCACTTGAGGTCACAGTCATAGAGCATCTACTACCACATTCTTAGTTCCAGATGTATGAAGGATTTGAAAATGAAACATAGATAAGAAATTTGCCAGCGCATCTATTTCTTTGAGAGATTCTTTTGAGTGAGGAAGTATCTTAGACTTTGGTGATCTATTTTAATAACAAAATTTACACCAACTAAGTAGTGTTTCCATACTTGAAGAGCATGTACCACTGCCATAAGCTCTTTCTCATATACTGGATGACATAGCTCATGATCCTTGAGGCGTCGGCTCTCAAATGCTACCGCATGATGATGCTCTTGGTTAAGCATAGCTCTAATGCAATCCCCAGAAGCATCGTAGTGAACTTCAAAAGGTTTTTGAAGATCCGAAACTATAACTGGTTCTTGAGTCACAAAAAACTTAATTCTTTCAAAGGCTTGTAGTTGTCTTGATCCCTAGCAAAAAGGCATTTTCTTCTTAGTAAGATCATGTAGAGGAGATACAGCATACGCAAAATCTCGTATGAACCTCATGTAGTATGAACATAGGCCCAAGAAACTTCTAACGTTATGTACAGAAGTAGGTGTAGGCCATTCAATAATGGCTCGTGAGAGCGGAATTTAGGTGCCGGGAAGTGCTTAAAAATAGCTAAAAATTATGAATATCAAGGGAAAAATATTCACCGTCAAAGGCGGCGGCTCGATCTAGGACGATTTTAAGCGTCAAGCAGTCGATGGGTGCCCAAGTGACACGTCCGGATTTTTAGTATTTTTTCTGTCAGTCAAGACGGGATGCGGGAGCTACAACCCTGTCTGGGATGCCGAGACGGACACCCAAAAATTTACAGCAAGTCAATCGGAGCTCGTATGAGGAAGTTGGCCCAAAACCGGCCGGGGTGCCCAAAAAGGGGCCAAAGTTGAAATCTCAAAGGGTCTGGCTAGTGGGGGGGTGCCCTTTGGCTCCCCACCCCCCTAATTTTTTTAATCGTGCCCAAGGTAGTGCCGTGAGCAGACCCGTGCGGAAAAAACGGCACCCCTCTCCCCCCCCCCACCCAAATCGAGATGCAGGCTGTAGAACAAGCCATGGATTCAATCATAGCAGGCAACAAGATTCAATCTTCACTCCGCATCGCTCCAATTTACGCGAGGAATGGCAGCCTGTAGAGGGAGAGAGAAAATCAGTCTTTCTCTCTCCTCCCTCTCTCTCCTCTAAGAGGGAGTTCATGTGGGAAGAAGAAGGAAGAAGAAAGAGTGATGGAGGCTTGTCCGGCATGGATCGGATTGCTCCACGAGCTGGAAATGGTGATTTGTGATCGTCATGAGTATGAAGTGCTGCTGATTTTCAGATTTGCAGTTGAGAGCGGAATTTAGGTGACGGAAAGTGCTTAAAAATAGCTAAAAATTATGAATATCAAGGGAAAAATATTCAATGTCAAAGGCAGCGGCTCGATCTAGGACGATTTTAAGCGTCAAAGTGTTTTAAAGGTGCTCGAGCGACACTTGTTGATTTTTCATAATTTTTCAGATAGTTGTGCAGGTTGGCAAGAGTTACTCGCCAATGCAGGATGCCAAGCCGGACGCCCAGGATTTTTCAGAGCTCAATTCGGAGTCCGGATGGGAAAATGGCCACAAAATGGTCAAGATATGAAAAGGTGGACACTTGGGAGGCCAAATTTGAGCATGCCTTTTGAGTTTGCACCTTATGAAGCAAAAAACGTGGAGAGAGAATGAAGAGGGATGAAAAAACGTGATCAACAGAGGGCGCCATTTTTTTCGCCATGGATGGAGAGAGGGCATCATGGATGTTACAAACACCCTGCCTAATGGATTATGGGGCTTCATTCCCTCCTCTCTGTGGATCTTATCGCCGTCCTTCGCTCCTCAATTGATGGCCTGAATGCTGAGATAGAAATCTAGTATTTCTCTCTCCTCCCTCTCTCTCTTCTAAGAGGGAGTTCATGTGGGAAGAGGAAGGAAGAAGAAAGAATGATGGAGGCTTGTCCGGCATTGATCGGATTGCTCCATGGGCTGGAAATGGTGATTTGTGATTGTGCTGGACATGAAGTGCTGCTGATTTTCAGATTTGCAGCCATGGACATAAAACCCGAAACACGCAAATAAGCTGTAATTCAATTTTTTTCAAAGAAAATTTGA
The DNA here is from genome assembly GCF_053477565.2 of Lygodium microphyllum. Lineage (NCBI taxonomy): Eukaryota > Viridiplantae > Streptophyta > Polypodiopsida > Schizaeales > Lygodiaceae > Lygodium > Lygodium microphyllum. The sequence goes on along the minus strand of NC_141135.1, from coordinate 48,772,464 downwards.
GTTTTTATGGCTTTTGATTGATAAAATGTTGTTCATGTGGCCTAAAAATTATATATGTTGCTGTTTTCCATGAGTACTTGGTGATCATAATCAAAAAATCAGAAAAATATGCATCTTGTGGCTCAAAATAATACACTAAAACACGTAAAATATGGAAAATCAAGGGAAAATGATGATTTTGGGCATAAAAATGGAAAAATGAATAGGAACACCAACTAAATTTTCATTTTTGTTGCAAGAAGGAACTAAGGGCCACAGCCCATAACCTATTTTGAATTTTTGGTAATAAAATAATGCAAAAAATAAGGAAAAATAGAGAAAAATCACTAAAAATAGGATAAAAATGCATTTTGGGTGTGGAAAATTAATGAAAATTAAGAGCAATGTTTGTGAATGTTTGTGGGGACTGAAGCATGAGGATTTGCCTCAGCTCAACCCCACCTTCTTGTTCTAGTGTGTTTTTCACGCTTTCTACACATAAAATGATGGCAAAATACCCTATAAATCTATACAACAATGCAACATTTGATCGATGGGACGGTAGAGTGGTTAAAGTATATCTAAATGTGGAGTAAAATGATGAAAAGATTACTATTTTTGTTTGCATGCCATATAGGTCGGTGAATAATTATAAAATAAGGGCCTAGTAGCACGAGGGTTCCCTTGGTGCTAGGTTCGTGCAACGCCGCATAAGAACGGTAGTTGAAAATCATTGAAAGGATGTTTTTCGCATGTGCACAATATCGATTTTATAATTGTTTGAGCACTTGGCATCCACAATATGCATAAATCATGGAAATATTTAAAGGTATCAGAAATCCTGGATGCACAGCAATTGTTTTCATTAGGACATTGATCCACGTTGAGTGAGAGACAGGACACCCTAAGCCATAGGCTAGTTGTGGGGTCTAGGGAAAAGAGAAGTAAAGACAATGGTACATTCCTGTATACGATTAAATGGTACCTTGAGTGGATTTTGTGTGAAATGTTTATATGTTGAGCGACGCATCGAGAGGCCAATCCCCAAGGTGTAGGAGAGTCGTAGAGGGGTGGCGGCACTCAGCCGTTGGAGGACCCCCTATGTCTGTGCTTTGTGCCATTAGGCAATGTGTAAGGGACTCCCTTTGAGGAGTAGTGGGTGAGACAAGAGTGGACTACAAACAACGTATTACAAACGCAATGTTTAGGAAGGCATAAATTTTGATAGACGCTCCTGGCCGCGAGGCTGAGGGGTTGTCTTGTGCGTAGTGATGAGGCCCGGCTAGTGCATGAGCCAGTGCCAGCCTGTTTTAGGTTCCATCAGTGGTGCGTCTGCCGGGAGCCGCTTAAAAGTGGCGGTCCTGGAATCCTGGTTGTCTAGGGACCAACTAGCAGTTTATGCCAAAGGATACTGAGATTGATTCGTTATTTATTGATAAGCATCGTCTAGAAAAAATCTAAAAGCAAGAAAAAGATGAAAGAGCTAGGCGACATGCTGAAATTTTTAGGAGATATTCCCCTAAGTGTAGCGGTGCTGAACCCTTACGAGGGAGTGGATCTAGTGGTCTTGGGGCCACAAGCAGTAAGTTAGGAGAAGGTGGAAGCTCTAGTGCTCCCTTTCCTTCCATAATCTAGTCTATATCAAGTGCGGGAGGTGTAACCCCACTGTCCCCTATTCCTAGTGCAAATCCAATCCTTGTCTTGGTGCAGCCTATTGCAATTCCAGTAGGAACGACGGATTTGCCGGCTCTAGGCTACCTGCTACCCATTTTTAATGGGCTAGTTGAGGAAGATGCGGAACTCCACATTAGGGAGTTTCAAAAGCTGATATTTAACTGTCGCATTCAAGAAGAAGGACATTTAATGATGTTCTTCAATATGACTCTCAAAGGAAGAGCTGCTATATGGTATCATGGTTTAGAATCCGAAACCATATTGAATATTAATGCATTTTATGGAGCTTTTCAAAGGGAGTTTGCCCCTGAAAGGGGTGGGCAATATTGGTTGCGTGTACTCAACGTGACCCGCTAAGAACCACACGAGGATATTCGTGCTTATGCGAAGAAAATA